>NC_057812.1:375478564-375596064 GCF_018294505.1 Triticum aestivum | reverse complement strand
ACAACAACAACAACAACAACAACAACAACAACGACGACGACGACGACGACTACCTCCACGTCACGAAACAGCCCTCCGCCGAGCGAGCCGTCTCCCTCTTGCACCTGGCCAAACTGTTGGTGCTGTTGTTGATACTTCGGTGGCTCCTGCTGCTGATGCGGAGGAGGATAATTTTGCAGGAGATTACGAGGATGAGGTTGATCAAAATAAGAACTACATGCAACCACCAGCACCGCAACCACCAGGTCGTCCACATGCAAATAATGGCAATGGTAGGGCTCACCCTCAGGTACGAGATCATGACCATCTCCCTAAACTGAAATTGAATATTCCACCATTTGAGGGTACATATGTTCCTGATATATATCTTACTTGGGATTTAGAAACTGAACAACGATTTACATGTTTACAATATCCCGAGGAGAGACGTGTTCCTGCTGCCGTTTGTGCTTTCACTAGTTTTGCATGTGTTTGGTGGTTTGAGCATTGTAGATTATATCCTAGTCCAGCTACTAGGGCTGCTTTGAAAACTGCTATCCGTACTCGTTGGGTTCCACCTTATTATCAACATGAATTACTTCAAAAATTGCAGCGTCTAAGACAAGGGAATTTTTTGTAGAAGAATATTATCAGGAATTATAAACTGGCATGATTAGATGTGGTATTGTTGAGGAGAATGAAGCTATGCTTGCACGTTTTATGGGTGGATTAAATAGAGAGATTCAGACCATTCTAGAGTATAAGGAGTATACTAATATCACTCATTTATTCCATCTTGCTTGTAAAGTTGAACGTGAAGTGCAGGATCGAGAGGCATTAGCGCGAACTAACTTTTCTGCAGGTCGATCTTCATCATGGACACCACGTGCATCCTCTGCTTCCACTGCACCAGCATCGCCATCAGGTGCCACCTCCAGCCGTGATACTATAAAGCAGGCACAACCACCACTATCTACCAAGAGCACACCTGTCGGGCCTGCGCAGAGCTCTTCTTCTTCCATGGCATCAACAGGGCACACAAGTGATATTATTTGTTGTCGTTGTAAGGGAAGAGGACATTTTGCGAGAGAATGCAAATCTCAGCGTGTGATGATTGCTACTGAGGATGGTGCGTATGAGTCCGCTAGTGACTATTATGAGGAGACTTTGGCTCTTATTACACATGAAGAACACGGTGGAGATGATTCTGATCATGAGACGCAATACATGGCTGCTGAACATGTTGACAGGTATGATTTTTTAGTTGCTCAACGTGTTTTGAGTGTGCAGGTCACACAAGATGAGCAAAATCAGAGGCATAATTTGTTCCATACCAAGGGAGTGGTGAAGGAACGTTCTGTTTGCGTGATCATAGATGGAGGGAGTTGCAACAACTTGGCTAGCATGGAGATGGTGGAGAAGCTATCTCTCACCACAAGACCACATCCACATCCTTACTACATCCAATGGTTCAACAACAGCGGAAAGGTTAAGGTAACAAGTATTGTTCGTGTGCATTTTAGTATCTCTACATATGCTGATTATGTTGATTGTGATGTGGTACCTATGCAAGCATGTTCCTTATTACTTGGTAGACCATGGCAATTTGATAAAAATTATGTACACCATGGTAGAAACAATCAGTATACTCTTGTTCATAAGGATAAAAAATATTACTTTGCTTCCTATGACTCCTGATTCCATTTTAAAAGATGATATTAATAGAGCTAATAAAGCAAAACAGGAGACAAATAAGAGTGAAAATCAGATTGTGGTAAAAGAATTTGAGCAACAAATGAAGCCTAATAATAAACCATCTAGTGTTGCTTCTGAAATTAAATTGAAAAGTGCATGTTTACTTGCCACCAAATCTGATATTGATGATCTAGATTTGAGAAAATCTGTTTGCTATGCTTTTGTGTGCAAAGAGGCATTATTTTCATTCGCGGACGTGTCTTCCTCTTTGCCTCCTGTTGTCACTAGCATTTTGCAGGAGTTCGCTGATGTCTTTCCACAAGACGTGCCACCGGGATTACTACCTATTCGAGGGAATGAGCAACAAATTGACTTAATTCTTGGTGCATCGTTACCCAACCGTGCGCCATACCATACCAATTCAGAGGAGACGAAGGAGATTATGCGTCAAGTACAGGAGCTGCTCGACAAAGGTTATATACGTGAATCCCTTAGTCCTTGTGATGTTCCTATCATTTTAATGCCAAAAAAGGATGGTACATCGCGTATGTGTGTTTATTGTAGAGGCATTAATAATATTACTATTCGTTATCATCATCCTATTCTTAGGCTAGACGACATGCTTGATGAATTGAGTGGCTCTACAATATTCTCCAAAGTTGATTTGCATAGTGGATACCTTCAAATTCGTATGAAATTGGGAGATGAATGGAAAATAGCATTTAAAACTAAGTTTGGATTATATGAGTGGTTAGTCATTCCTTTTGGGTTAACTAATGCACCTAGTACTTTCATGAGGTTAATGAACGAAGTTTTACGTGCTTTCATTTGACGATTTGTGGTAGTCTATTTTGATGATATACTGATTTATAGAAAATCTTTGGAGGAACATTTGGAACATTTACGTGCTGTTTTTATTGCTCTACGTGATGCATGTTTGTTTGGTAACCTTGGAAAGTGCACCTTTTGCACCAACCGAGTATATTTTCTTGGCTAAGTTGTTACTCCACAGGGAACTGAAGTTGATAAAGCCAAGATTGAAACTATTGAGAGTTGGCCGCAGCCCAAAACGGTCACACAAGTGAGGAGTTTCCTTGGCCTTGCTGGATTCTATAGGCATTTTGTGTGAGATTTCAGCACCATTGCTGCACCTCTCAATGAGCTTACAAAGAAAGATGTGCCTTTTCTTCGGGGTACCCCACAGGAAGAAGCCTTCTCGGTATTGAAAGATAAGTTGACACATGCTCCTTTACTCCAACTTCCTGATTTTAATAAGACTTTTGAGCTTGAATGTGATGCTAGTGGAATTGGATTAGGAGGTGTGTTATTACAAGATGGCAAACCTGTTGCATACTTTTCTGAAAAATTGAGTGGGCCTAGTTCGAACTATTCTACTTATGATAAAGAATTATATGCTCTTGTTCGGACCTTAGAAACATGGCAGCGGTATTTATGGCCCAAGGAATTTGTTATACATTCTGATCATGAATCTTTGAAACACATTAAAAGTCAAGCAAAACTGAACCGTGGACATGCTAAAATGGGTTGAATTCATTGAGACTTTTCCTTATGTCATTAACACAAGAAGGGTAAAGAAAATGTTATTGTTGATGCTTTGTCTCGTCATTATACTATGCTTTCACAACTTGACTTTAAAATATTTGGTTTGGAGACCATCAAAGATCAATATATGCATGATGCTGAATTTAAAGATGTATTGCAGAATTGTAAGGAAGGGAGAACTTGGAACAAGTTCGTTCTTAATGATGGATTTGTGTTTCGTGCTAACAAGCTATGCATTCCAGCTAGCTTCGTTCATCTTTTGTTGTTGCAGGAGGCGCATGGAGGAGTATTAATGGGACACTTTGGCGTCAAGAAGACGGAGGACATACTTTCTACACATTTCTTTTGGCCAAAGATGAGACGTGATGTTGAGCGTTTTGTTGCTCGCAGCACTACATGTCAAAAAGCTAAGTCATGACTCAATCCTTATGGTTTATATATGCCTTTGCCTGTACCTAGTGTTCCTTGGGAGGATATATCTATGGACTTTGTTTTAGGTTTACCTCGAAGAAAGAAGGGGAGGGATAGGATATTTGTTGTCGTGGATAGGTTCTCGAAAATGGCACACTTTATACCATGTCATAAAAGTGATGATGCTGTTAATGTTGCGGATTTGTTCTTTCATGAAATTATTCGCTTGCATGGTGTGCCAAATACTATTGTTTCAGATCGTGATACTAAATTTCTTAGCCACTTTTGGAGATGTTTATGGGCTAAGTTGGGGACTAAACTGCTTTTTAGTACTACTTGTCACCACCAAACTAATGGACAAACTGAAGTAGTCAATAGGACATTGTCTACTATGCTTAGGGCTATTTTGAAGAATAATAAGAAAATGTGGGAAGAATGCTTGCCTCATATTGAATTTGCTTATAATCGTTCATTGCATTCTACTACTAAGATGTGCCCTTTTGAAATTGTGTATGGTTTCCTACCTCGTGCACCTATTGATTTGTTTCCTCTTCCATCTTCGGAGAAGGTTAATTTTGATGCTAAAGAATGTGCTGAATTGATTTTAAAAATGCACGAGTTTACTAAGGAAAACATTGAGCGTATGAATGCTAAATATAAAATTGCTGGAGATATAAACATTGAGCGTATGAATGCTAAATATAAACTTGCTGGAGATAAGGGTAGAAAACATGTTGTGTTTGCACTTGGAGATCTTGTTTGGTTTCATTTGCGTAAGGATAGATTTCCTTATTTGCACAAATCAAAGCTAATGCCACGTGCTGATGGTCCTTTTAAGGTGTTAGAGAAAATAAATGATAATGCATATAAACTTGAGCTGCCTGCAAATTTTGGGGTTAGTCCCACTTTTAACATTGCAGATTTGAAGCCTTATTTGGGTGACGAAGATGAGATTTCGTCGAGGATGACTTCATTGCAAGAAGGGGAGGATGATGAGGACATCAATACCATTGTTACACCCACAACCCCTGCTGTTATACATATTGGACCAATTACTAGAGCTCGCGCACGCCAATTGAATTATCAGGTACTTTTGTTTCTTGGTAACGATTCTAATGTTCATGCGAATATGATGCTACCTAAATTGGATACATTTGTTTTGCTTACAAATGAAGGGCCTAGGTTGGACAAGAAAGATGAACCTTGGAGCAAGTTCAAGCATGGAGATGATGGCATGCGCAAGGGGAACAAGAACGGAGTTACAAGTGATGATTCCAGGACTTTGAAGCCACCATAATGAGTGCATGAAGCCTTGGGCGAAATATACAATATGCCACTTCACAAATTTCATCCAGAGGCTATTCTAGGTGCTGAGTCACCTTATTATTGGGCCAGGCCCATGTATTTTCGAAATACTTAAGTATAGGCTGTTTTTAGAGTCTGTATGTGTGGGGAAACAAGAGTAAGGGTTTGTTTCGGACCCCTCCACCAAGGGCCACGAAATTCCCCCTCTCTCCTCCGTATATACAGCCCTTAGGGCATAGTTTAGACTTCGGGTTTTGTTTAGATTAAAAGTTCGCCATAGCTGCAACTTTGCGTACTTCGTTTGTGACCAACGACCAGACCAAGACGTCACAGAACCCCACCTTCATCAATAAAGTTTTCCTCTTATATTCGCCATATCCAGATTGAAATTTCAATTTCTTGCTTGTTCTTCGTTGCTTGCAGGAAATAGACCCTCGTGATCAGGTTGATCGTGCTCCGGCATTGTCAATAACCTCTCGGAGTTGGTTTAGTGATTGCTAAGGCGCGACGTCCTCGCACGTAAGTTGTCGGATCGTCAAAGTCGACTTCTACCAAAAAGATAGCCACCATCTCATGGAAAGATTGGGCCCCTCGCCTCTATCACCCTGGGTAAGGAAAAATTCATCTTTCCCCGTTGTCTTTCCAACTGTCTCTTTGTACTAACTGTCTCATAACCTCTTTCTTAGTGGTCAAGCTAAGTCCAAGAAGGCCAAGGTGACTAAACCGGCAGAAAACCCGTCAGTCCTTGCACCTGAACTGACCAGGCCAACTTCTCCCCCTCGAACTGAAGCACTAGAAGACCCGGCTGCCAATGCTCAATTGGATCCTCCTAAACCGCCAGTTGATGATACTGTTGTTAACCCCTCTACTGCCAGACCATCCAGTTCAGCTAACCCGCCATCATCTTCTGATCATGAATTCTGGTCACTGGTAGCCGTTATGTTGAACCGGGGACTCCTACTGTGTTAGCCCGGCACACTGCTAAACAAGAAGCCCTGGAGAGACAGAAAGTGCATTTTGATATCTCTCACTACAGTCATCTGAATGCTAATGACATATTGTCCGGCTATCTCAGCCATGTTCATTCCAGCTGTGAGTCAGAGATTGAGATGGTCAAGCAACTTTAGCTGAAATATGAGGTACGTTCTCCTGTTTACTTATACTCTGCCAGCCCCCAAGTCTTCACATGATGATTTTGAATGATCTGGATACTTTATGATATAGATGGATACTTTCTCTCTAAGTTTTTAAAAAGTCCAATAACATAGTGTAAACTTCACCTGTAGTCCCGAAGTGCCTGCTCAATGTACCATAAATGAACCGGTACTTTAACTTCATAGTTGTCTTTTGCCTAACCCAACAAATATTGTAATCCGGCTTAATCTTGAGAGATTTTCTGAATATCATGCATTAGCCCCCAAGTGCCAAGTGTTGTTACTTTGTAAGGTACTTGGGACTTGAAATATATTAGAGACATAAGAAATTGTTTTGGCACACATTAGCCCCCAAGTGTCAAGTGGTATTGCAATGCAAAGTACTTGAGACTTGAATCTTGAACTTTAGTTTAAGCCTTAACACACCTGTGTATGCTTTGTAGAACGCCCTATCTGAATTGGGTTCCCAATTAACTGATGCAAAGACCCGGCTGGCGGATCAAGAGGCAGAAATCAAGTCTGCTGATTCTAAACTTCAATTGAGTCTTGCTGAGATGGAAAAATTGAAAACTAGCTTGACTGCCAAAAAGAAATCCTGGACTAAAGAAAAGACGCTGCTGACACAACGCGCCAAAAAAGCTGAAGCGGCTCTTGAGGAGGTTACCACGGAGCTGACCGGCTTAAAGAACTGGGTGTCTCAAATGGTTTCCGCCATCTTTGGTAAGCCATCTATACTGATCTTTTAAACCTTCTTTTGACCCAAAATATAAGCCGATGTTGAGCCTTAGTTTAATACTAGCAGGTCCACGCAGCAAAAATCTGAGCCAAGACAGTGTGACCAAACTGAAGGCGGTTTATACCTTGCTGGAGCAATTGTACACTGGCGCTCAACGAGCACTTGCCACCATCTCACCTGCCAACCAAGGACCCAATCGGCTGAGCGATGTTTTGAAAAAATTGTCAATCTTACCCGCCAGGTTTCAAGAGGTCAAACGATCCTATGCCAGAGCCGGAGCCTTGACTACCCTGAGCCGCTCCAAAGCTTGGGTGCCAGATCTAGACCTGGTGGATGTAGCTAGGGGGTACCCGAATGTGAAGGAAGACGGGTCTCTATTTGAGCAGGATGACTTCGTCGCTTGCGTGAGGGGAGTTTGACCTCAAGCTACCGTTCTTGGAGATGAGACCAACATTGACAAATATCAGTCGGGTTTTGATTTGGAGAATAAGAAGATGGAAACTCCCTCTTACAAGGTGACAGACCTTATCCCACCGGTTCGTCAACATACGTTTGCTCCAGAAGTTGATCCGGCTGGCCTGATTGATGATGAAGCAGAGTTCATTGCCGTGAACGGCTTTGACTGGTCCAATCCCAGCTTCTAATTAACAGAAGGAGGTGAACCGGTGAGGGAAGAATGAGAACCATCTTTATGGGCTCATTAAAGCCATGTAATAGATTTAGCTTGAAACAACTGCATTCTTTGCCTATGCCATCGTGCATAAGATGCCATGTGTGACTCTTTGCTTCCTTATGTCAATATATGCGTCACATTTATGGTTATCTCTGTAATATTTCGGCTTTGTTCCTGTAGAAAAGGAAAAACTGGCTTGGCGGTTTAGCACCGAACGGGTCAGAACACCCGGTAGATAACCAATGGTGTAGGGTGGAACCCTAATCGGCCAATCTTTCACGAAAGGAGTGGAATCCCGTGAAGAACACGAAGAACACAAAGGGGAAAACGAGAGAAACACAAGGGGAAACAAAGAGGAAACACTAAACCAACATGAATAAGTCACACATGTGCTAGATCCTTGAGTACATAAGGAAAGATACGCGATCCACGGACAACTAAGGACGATACAAGGGTAACCAGTCTTCTCCGTGAGGAGGTCTTGAGTTCTTACCTAAAAGGGGTCTTGAATCTGCTTGGGGGATCTTCTCCGGTGGAGGCGAATCTTCATGGAGAAGGTAACCAAGTGGATGAGCAAAGCTCTCACACAAACATGAGCTAAACCTTTGCTAACCCTAGAAAGTTGGGCGAGGTAGAGTATATATAGTCTAGGGGGGAGAAGGGATACACGGGCCTTGGCCCTTCACTGTGCGCAGATAGGGGAGGCCGGATGTCTGGGCTTGTCGGGCCGGATGTCTGGGCTTTTAGGCGACGCCGGATGTCCGGGCTGGGGAGGCCGGATGTCCGGGCTGGAGTGGTGGCATTTGTTGCTCTCGAGTTCGGAGGGGCCAGATTTTCGGGCTGGTGGCTGGATGTCTGGGGGCTCGGGAGAGGATGAATGTCCGGGCTGTCGCGGCCGGGTGTCCGGGGCGTGTAGCTTCTGGCGGCTGTGCTGCTGTTGTGGACGACGCTCTAGGGGCCAGATTTCAGGGGTCATGGCCGGATGTCCGGGGCCTGGGAGATGTTCTTGGCTCCTTCCGTTGGTTCTCCTCATCCGTGGACTTGGGGACTTGTACATCTTCATGCGCATCTTTGGGAAGGCCCTCTTGGTGCCTAATCATGCACAACACCTCGGACTTAGGTACTAGCCATGTCTCATGCATAGAAAGTGGAAGTTCGGAGAGGAGTGAGTTCACCTTATCTTCGATAGCCTTGGCTCGGGCTCGTGTCATTGGTCCAAGTTGTGTCGTTGGAGGTGTAGGTGCATCCATGTGGATGATCTTGGGATGCACTGCATCATCTCCCCTCCCTTGGGGAAGATCCATCCTCGGATCGACATCCTCATCACCATGGTAGGGCGAGATATCTCTGATGTTGAAGATGTTGTTCACGGAGTACTTGGCACGAGGGATGTCGATCTTGTATGCGTTGTTGTTGTAGCGTGCAAGCACTTTGAATGGTCCGTCCGCGCGTGGTCGAAGTTTGGACTTGCGTTCTTGGGGAAAGCGGTCCTTGCGAAGGTGTAGCCACACGAGGTCTCCAATGTAGAATATCATAGGGTGCTTGTTGACGTTGAGCTTGGTCGTAAGGCGTTGTACTTGGCGCTCAATGGTGTTTCTTGTATCTTCATGCACCTTCTTGAGATGGGTCGCTCATGCATTTGCGTCCAAATTGATACGCTCTTAGAGTGGTAGAGGGAGAATATCCAATGGTGACACAAGGTTGAATCCATAGACGACCTCGAAGGGGGACTTGCCAGTTGTTGAGTGTCTTGCTTGGTTGTAGGCGAACTCGGTGATAGGTAGGCACTCCACCCACTCCTTGATGTTCTTCTTGATGAGTACTCAAAGTAGAGCAGAGAGTGTGCGGTTTGTCACCTCCGTTTGGCCCTCGGTTTGAGGATGGTAAGCCGTGGAGAAGAGTAGCTTGATTCCAAGCTTGGCGCATAGGGTCTTTCAAAAGTAGCTAAGGAACTTGACGTCGCGGTCCGAGATGATAGTCTTTGGCACACCATGTAGACGCAATATTTCCCTACAATAGAGATTAGCAACATGTGAAGCATCGTCTATCTTGTTGCAAGGAATGAAACGTGCCATTTTTGAGAAACGGTCCACAACGACAAATATTGAATCTTTCCCATTTCGGGTCCTAGGCAAACCAAGTACAAAGTCCATGCTAATGTCTTCCCATGGTTGGAATGGAGTTGGTAGAGGCATATAGAGGCCATGAGATTGAGCTTTGGACTTAGCTTTGCGACATGTAGAGCATCGGTTGGTGAAACGATTGACATCCTGAAGCATCTTGGGCCAAAAGTAGTTCTTCGAGAGCGTGGCGGACGTCTTGTCGCGTCCGAAATGTCCCATTAATCCTCCTCCATGAGATTCCTGCAAAAGCAACAAACGAAGAGAAGACTTTGGGATGCAAAGTTTGTTAGCTCTCATAAGATATCCATCCTTGATGTAATAGCGTTCCCAAGATGTATGTGACAAACATTTGGCATAAGGAGTAAAAAAGTTGCATCATGCTCATACAAGTCTTTCATATGCTCGAAGCCAATGACATCTAACTCAAGTTGTGTAACAAGCATGCATATGCGGGAAAGAGCATCTGCTACGATGTTTTATTTACCCTTGATGTACTTGATGATATAAGGAAAAGACTCAATAAATTCACTCCATTTAGCATGATGCTTGTTCAACTTGGTTTGACCCTTAAGATACTTGAGAGTCTCATGGTCAGTATGAATGATAAACTCATGGGGACGAAGGTAATGTTCCCATTCATGCAAAACACGGACTAAAGCATATAGCTCTTTTTCATAGATGGGGTAATTGAGTTGCGCTCCGGAAAGTTTCTCAGTAAAGTAAGCTATGGGGCGCTTCTCTTGCGTTAACACACCTCCTATGCCATTACCACTAGCATCACAGTGAATCTCGAAAGGCTTGTCAAAGTTGGGTAAAGCAAGCACAGGAGCATGAGTAAGCAAATTCTTAAGCTCATTGAATGCGGTATCTTGGGATGGTCCCCAAACAAAAGGTGCATTCTTCTTGCTCAAAGCATGTAAAGGAGATGCAATGGTGCTAAAATCCTTCACAAAGCGACGATAGAAACCCACAAGTCCAAGAAAACTACGCACTTGATGCAACATGGTTGGTTGTGGCCAAGTCTTAATTGCATTGATCTTGGACTCATCAACATGAAAACCCTTGGAGGAAACAACAAAACCCAAGAAAACGAGCTTATCAACACCAAAAAGGCATTTCTCCATATTAGCATAGAGGCGCTCTTTTCTAAGAGTTTGCAAAACAGTGCGGGCATGGGTGACATGCTCTTTGATAGATTTGCTAAACACAAGAATGTCATCGAAGTAGACCACAACAAATATACCAATGTAAGGGCGAAAGACATGATTCATAAGGCGCATAAAAGTGCCCGGTGCCTCCGAGAGACCCATAGGCATGACTAACCACTCATAAAAACCCAACTTGGTTTTGAAGGCGGTTTTCCATTCATCACCCTCTTGTATGCGGATTTGATAGTAACCACTCTTAAGATCAATTTTGGAAAAGATAGTGGCACCACTAAGCTCATCAAGCATATCATCTAGGCGTGGAATGGGATACCTATAGTGAATGGTGATAGCATTGAAAGGTATACAATCGGAGCACATGCGAAAGCTACAGTCACGTTTTGGCACAAGAATGACCGGGACGGCACAAGGGCTCAAACTTTCACGCACATGTCCATGGTCTATGAGATGCTTTACTTGCCTTTGTATTTCTTTGGTTTCTTCGGGGTTGACGCGGTATGGAGCTTTGTTTGGAAGAGGTGCTCTGGGGATGAGGTCGATTCGGTGCTCAATGCCTCGTAGAGGAGGTAGACCTGGAGGTAGTTCATCAGGGAAAACATCGTGAAATTCATGCAAAAGAGAAGACAACACTAGAGGAAGAGTGTGAGAAGTGTTAGTTTGTGGTGCGTTGTCCTTGCACACGAGGACGTAGTGTAGGACACTAGATGGGTTCTCACCCACTCCTCTTATCTCACTTTTGATGGCAAATAGGACTAGGTTCTTCTTTTCGCTCATCGTGGAGGTGTTCGATTTGGGCTTGTGGCACTCACTATCATTATGGTGGCTCGCTCTCTCATTGTGATCTCCATGATGGGTGGCTTGCTTGTCAGCGATCACTTGACTTGGCGACATTGGACGGGGGACGTACTCCTTGCCCTTCATCTTGAAGATGTAGTGGTTCGTTCGGCCGTTGTGGACGACTCCTCTATCGAATTGCCATGGGCGTCCAAGGAGAAGATGGCAAACGGTCATTGGAAAGACGTCGCACTCCAAGGTGTCTTCATAGGCGCCAATTTTGAAGGAGACTTGTACTGGGTGCTCGACTTGGATGGTGCCGGAGTCGCTAAGCCATTGCACTTTGTATGGATGTGGATGCTTCATCTTGGGCAATGGGAGCTTGGAGCAAAGTTCTTCACTTGCGAGATTATGACAACTCCCTCCATCGATGATGACCTTGACGGATCGTCCATTGATGCCGGCCTTGGTGTGTAATATGTGGCATTGTTGGTCTTCTTCTTGGTGATGTTGGAGATTCAAAACTTTGGAGAGAACAAGGGCGGGACTTGAGTCTTAATCGCAAAAGACTTGTTCTTCTTCGTTGTTCACTTGGCGGTGCATGGCGACTTGCTCAAGGGCTTCCATTTCGCCTTCACTCGTGGAGTCATAAGTGCCATCGTCGTTGAATACCATGGTTCGCTTGTTGGTGCACTCATAGGACTTGTGGCCTCGGCCTCCGCAAGTGAAACACTTGAAGGAACTCATCTTGACGGTCTCATCGGTTGGGGTTGATGATGATGAAGCTCTCGGCTTGAAGTTGCTCGTAGTAGGATGGCTTGTAGTTGACGAAGCTTTCTTGGAACTCGACTTGTCGATGTTGGTAGTAGAAGGCTTTGTAGTCGGTGTTGGAGTCGTCGAAGCTTGGTTGTTGGAGAAGCCGTAGGACTTGGATGAGAACTTGGCATACTTGAAATCACCTTGCACTTGGCGTTCCGCTTTGGTAGCTTGGTGCACTAGCTCGATTAGATTTGAGTAAGGTTGGAAGTCGGCGATCTTCTTGATGGGATGATTGAGTCCATTCAAGAAACGTGCCATTGTTTGCTCATCATCTTCCGTGACATTGGCTCGTATCATTGCAATCTCCATCTCCTTGTAGTACTCTTTAACACTCTTTGTTCCTTGCTTGAGTAGTTGGAGTTTCTTGAAGAGGTCGCGGTTATAGTAGGTAGGTACGAAGCGTGCTCTCATGACATCTTCATTTGCGCCAAAGTAGTGATGGGTGGTTCACCTCTTGCCTCTTGGTGCTCTATGATTTGTTCCCACCAAATGAGGACATAGTCTTGGAACTCAAGGGATGCCATCGCGATCTTTTTCTCTTCTTCATAATTGTGCAAACGGAAGATCTTGTCAACTTTCAATGCCCATGAAAGGTACTCTTCGGGATCGTTTCTTCCGTTGAACTTAGGCATGGTGAACTTGAGCTTGCCATAGCATTGCTCTTCATTGTGTTGGGGTCGGGAATGATGACACCCATGTTCTTGATGATTGTTCAACTCATGTTGCTCTTGGCGTGGAGGGTTGTCAACCTCATGTTGCTCGTGTCGTGGAGGATCTCCATTGTGTTCATGATCTTGAGGAACTTGTTGTTCTTGACGTGCTTGGGGAGGAGCTTGTCGAGCTCGAGGAGGAACTTGACAATGCACGCGAGCTTGAAATTTTCGTTCTTGAATTTCTTTGTGAAGTGCTTCCTCTTGTTCACGGGCTTGTCGGCCTCGGTCGGCTACGACTCGGCTTGAATCGCGTAGAGCTTGTTGTGCCTCAAGTGCTTGAGCGTCACGGAGTTGTTGTTCTTGACGTTGTGCCTCGGGATCTTGAGCATTTTGGTGTAGACGCGCTCGCTCTTCCTCTTCATGTTGTCGTTTTCGTTGCCGTTCTCGTGCTAGCGCAAAGGCGTCTTGAGTTTGGCGTTGTTGGCGCTCTTCAGAGTCGGTGTCGCATAGGGGATTGAGGCTTGCTTGACGATCGTTGCGTGCAGCTCGGTGAAGAGTGTTTGATGTCGGTGTACTTGAGCCGGAGAGGGTGAAGTCGCAGTGGCGGCTTGAACGACTCCTTCTTGAAGTGGAAGAAGAGCGATTGAGTAACAAAGCATTAATTTCATCCATCCTTGTGTCATTCTCTTGCTTGTGATCATCGAGCTTGTGGTCGAAGTAGCCCCTTCAACGTTGCTCGGAAAGTCTCAAGTCGGCGGCAAGGTTGTCGATGCGTTCACTCATAGCTTGTTGCTCTCGATGCAAAGCATGTTGTGCACCAAAGAGGTGACTCTTGGTAACGAAGGAGTTCATGTCTCCGTCTTGCTCCATGAAGAGTGGGTTGGTAGAAGTACTTGGCCTGTCCATCATTCCAAGACAAATGTGAGTGGTAGAAAGAGAAGAACGAGTACCAAATGTACCTTGACCGAAGTTGAAAGTGGATCGAGGATCACTCCAATGTAGGACAAGGAAATAGCACAATTGGTACTAGCTCTTGTCGGTTTCTCACACCTACACAATTAAAAGCTTTTGGTGGAGCTTGGTTAGGATGTTGGCACAAAATTTGATGCAATTGTAAGTGAGCTTCAATAATGTTGGAAAAGATTCGCAAGATGCAATGTAACAAGTAGACCAAGCATATAAGGTACACGGAAACACACACGCAAAAAGATAAGTGGGGTCGTGCAACCAAGGGTGAGCCCAAATGTGGAATCCACAAAAATGCTCTTGTTGCACAACACTAGAGAGATGCTAGCATGATTGCACAATAGGCGGCTACAAGAACTTGTGCACAACCTACTTAGCAAAAATGCAACGAGTTCTATCCCAAATATGCTCTATGCTAGGTGTTGCTATGATATGATCCAAGATGATCGAGTATGACAATCTTAATGATGTATGATGCTATGGTTCTTGCTTAAAAGTTCTTTGTTTATCTTTCCTTTTTGCTTAAAAGCTGTATTGGCTCTTTGATGTTGGAGCTCTTTTCTCATGGTTCGAATACGACCTATGTTTGAAAAGGAAGCCCCCAAGTGCCATGAGGTTTACAGCTAGATTCGAATACGATCATGAGCCGGACCAAAAGGGTTAAGCTAGATTCGGATACAATCCGCCCCCTTTTGGTCATTTTGAATAATAAAAATAATAAAGATATATTATCATTGAAAGGGAAAAGGACAGAGGTCCTACTTTATTACTTATCATAATATCTACAATGTCAAAGTATGTACATGATGAGAGCCGGTGGCTTAAGTATAGTACGGCCGAAGCTGAGCAATGTTCCACGGCCGGCGGGCCTCCTCCTCCGACTTACGTGAGTCTTTGTGCTCTCGAACGTCAATGAGGTAATATGACCCGTTGTTTAAGTTCTTACTGACCACAAAGGGCCCTTCACAAGGTTGGGATAACTTGTGTGCGTCGGACTGATCCTGGATGAGCCGGAGCACCAAGTCGCCTTCTTGAAAGGTTCTAGTTTTAACCCGGCGGCTGTGATAACGGCGCAGGTCTTGTTGGTAAATTGCTGATCGGGCTGCTGCCAAATCTCATTCCTCATCTAACAAGTCAAGGGCATCCTGTCGGGCTTGTTCATTATTAGCTTCAACGTAAGTCGCCACGCGGGGCGAGTCATGACGGATGTCACTAGGCAGGACTGCTTCTCCTCCGTAAACCATGAGGAAAGGTGTATAACCTATAGACCTGTTAGGAGTAGTATTGATACTCCATCTTACCGAAGCTAACTCCTCTACCCGACAACCTGGTGTTCATTGTAAAGGAACCATAAGCCGGGGCTTGAGACCTTTTAAAATTTCCTGATTTGCTCTCTCAACTTGACCATTCGATTGGGGGTGAGCTACTGAAGAAACATCAAGCCGGATATGCTCACGTTGACAGAACTCCTCCATAGCACCTTGGGACAAATTAGTGCCATTGTCAGTTATAATGCTATGTGGAAAACCAAAGCGAAAAATCACCTTTTTCATGAACTGAACCGCCGTGGCTGCATCAAACTTGCTCACTGGCTCTGCCTCAACCCATTTTTTGAATTTGTCAACTGCCACCAAAAGATGTGTCTTTTTATCTTTGGATCTTTTGAAAGGTCCAACCATATCATGTCCCCAAACTGCAAATGACCAAGTTATTGGAATCATCCGTAGTTCTTGAGCCAGTACGTGTGCTCGTCGTGTGAACTTTTGACATCCATCGCACCTACTGACCAGATCCTCTACATCAGCATGAGCCGTTAACCAGTAAAAACCATGAAGAAAAGCTTTGGCCACTAGAGATTTTGAGCCAGCATGATGGCCACAATCTCCCTCATGGATCTCACGAAGAATCTCTTGACCTTCTTCAGGAGAGACACATTGTTGAAACGCCTCAGTGACGCTGCGATGATACAACTCACCGTCAAAAATTGTCATTGACTTGGACCGCCGGGTTATCTGTCGGGCCAAGGTCTCGTCCTCTAGCAACTCGCCCCGGGTCATGTAAGCCAAGAACGGTACTGTCCAATCTGGAATGACATGAAGAGCCGCCACCAACAATGCCTCTGGGTCAGGAATGGCCAAATCTTCCTCTGTAGGCAACTTAACAGACGGGTTATGTAAAACATCTAAAAAGGTGTTAGGAGGCACCGGCTTACGCTGAGATCCCAACCTACTTAAGGCATTGGCCGCTTCGTTCTTTCTTTGGTCAATGTGTTCCACTTGATAACCCTTAAAATCCCCCGCAACAGCATCGACCTCGCGGCGATAAGCCGCCATGAGAGGATCCTTAGAATCCCACTTGCCTAACACTTGTCGAGCCACCAGATCTGAGTCGCCTAGGCACCGTACCCGGCTTAAGCTCATTTCCTTAGCCATTCAAAGACCATGAAGCAAGGCCTCGTACTTAGCTGCGTTGTTAGTGCAAGGAAACATCAATCGTAACACATAACAAAAAAATTCACCTCGAGGAGAAGTTAGAATAACTCCAGCCCCTGATCCTTCCAATTGTCTGGACCCATCAAAGTGAATCGTCCAAAATGTGTTGTCTCGTTTCTCCTCTGGTATCTGCAACTCTGTCCAATCATTAATGAAGTCCATCGGCGCTTGAGATTTGATCGCAGTACGTGGCACATACTTCAAACCATTAGACCCAAGTTCAATAGCCCACTTGGCGACTCGTCCTGTGGCTTCTCTATTTTGAATAATGTCTCGTGGAGGAGCAGAGCTAACCATAGTGATTGGGTGACCCTGAAAGTAATGCTTGAGCTTCCGGCATGCCATGAACACCCCATAAACAAGCTTCTACCAATGTGGATATCTTTGTTTAGATTCAATGAGCACCTCACTGACGTAGTAAACCGGCAGTTGGACCGGATGTTCCTTGCCAGCCTCCTTGTGCTCCACAACAATGGCCACACTAACAGCATGTGAGTTAGCAGCCACATACAACAACAACGGCTCTTTCTCAACCGGAGCAGCAAGAACCGATGGCTCAGCGAGCTGTTTCTTCAGATCCTCAAAAGCAGAGTTAGCAGCGTCACTCCAGATAAAGTCATCCGCCTTCTTCATCATTTGATACAAAGGCATCACCTTTTCCCCTAACCGGCTTATGAACCAGCTTAAGGCTGCGACGCGACCCGCCAACCACTGAACATCATTGATGCACGCTGGTTTAGCCAGAGATGTAGTTGCCTTAATTTTCTCCGGGATAGCCTCAATACCTCGGTTAGACACCAAAAAACCCAAAAGTTTGCCAACTGGGACTCAAAAAACACACTTGGTCGGGTTAAGCATCATCTTGTAGACCCGGAGGTTATCAAAGGTCTCCTTCTGATCAGTTACCAAGGTTTCCTTCTCTCTAGATTTCACCACTATATCATCCACATAAGCATGAACATTATGCCCAATTTGAGTGTGAAGGCAATTTTGCACGCATCGTTGATAAGTCTCATGGGCACTCTTGAGCCCAAAAGGCATAGTGATCTAGGGTAGAACCCTAATCGCCCGATCTTTCACGAAAGGAGCAGATCCCGCAAAGAATACGAGGAACATGAGGGGGGAAACGAGGGAAATCATGAGGGGAAACATGAGAGAATCACTCAACCAACAAGAAATAGTCACACATGTGCTAGATCCATGACCACAAAGGATTCACACGGTACACAATCAACCAAGGACGATACAAGGGTAGCCGGTCTTCTCAGTGAGGAGATCTTGATGTTCTTCCCTAAATAGGGGTCTTGAATCCAAAGGGATCTTCTCCGTAGAGGCCGTGGTGATAGAGGCAAAGGTGTCCCTTCTTTCGATGAGATGGTGGCTATCGTTTTAGAGGAAGTCGACTTTGACGATTCGATTACGAACGTGCGAGGACGTCGCGCCTTAGAAATCGCTAAACCAACTCTGAGGGGTTATTGACCACGCCGGAGCACGATCAACCTGACCACGAGGGCCTGTTTCCTGCGAGAAAATGAAGAACAAGCAAGAAACTGAGATTGCAATTTGGATATTGCGAATATAAGATGAAAGCTTTATTGATCAAGGTGGGGTTCTGTGACGTCTTGGTTTGGTCGCTGGACACAAACGAAGTACGCGAAGTTGCAGCTATGGCGAACTTTTAATCTAAACAAAACCCAAAGTCTAAACGACGCCCTAAGGGCTGTATAAATGGAGGAAGAGGGGGGATTTCGTGGCCCTTGGAGGAGGGGTCCGAAACCAACCCTAACTCTTGTTTCCCCACACATACGGACTCTAAAAACAGCCTATACATAAGTATTTCGAAAATACATGGGCCTGGCCCAATAATAAGGTGACGCAGCACCTAAAATAGCCTCTGGACAAAATTTATGAAGTGGCATCTTGTATATTTTGATCAAGGCTTCATGCACTCCTTATGGTGGCTTGAAAGTGCTAAAATCATCACTTGTAACTCTGTTCTTGACCCCCTTGCGCATGGCATCATCTCCATGCTTGAACTTGATGTAGGGTTCATCTCTCTTGTCCAAGCTAGGCCCTTCATTTGTAAGCAAAACAAATGTATCCAATTTAGGCAACATCATATTCTCATGAACATTAGAATCGTTACCAAGAAACAAAAGTACCTGATAATTCAATTGGCGTGCGCGAGCTCTAGTAATTTGTCCAGTATGTATAGCAGCAGGGGCTGTGGGTGTAACAATTGTATTGATGTCCTCATCATCCTCCCCTTCTTGAAATGAAGCCGTCCTCGACGAAAGTTCATCGTCCTCACCCAAATAAGGCTTCAAATATGCAATGTTAAAAGTGGGACTAACCCCAAAATCTGCAGGCAGCTCAAGTTTGTATGCATTATCATTTATTTTCTCTAACACCTTAAAAGGACCATCAGCACATGGCATTAGCTTTGATTTGCGCAAATTAGGAAATATGTCCTTACGCAAATGTAACCAAACAAGATCTCCAGGTGCAAACACAACATGTTTTCTACCCTTATCCCCAGCAAGTTTATATTTAGCATTCATATGCTCAATGTTCTCCTTAGTTAACTCATGCATTTTTAAAATCAATTTAGCACGTTCTTTAGCATCAAAATTAACCTTCTCCGAAGATGGAAGAGGCAACAAATCAATAGGTGCACGAGGTAGGAAACCATACACAATTTCAAAAGGGCACATCTTAGTAGTAGAATGCAATGAGCAATTATAAGCAAATTCAATATGAGGCAAGCATTCTTCCCGCATTTTCTTGTTATTCTTCAGAACATCCCTAAGTGTCGTGGAATTGTCACGGCAGATGTCCTTAGTGTCAGGACTTAGTCGCGAGGCCAACGCATCTATGTGGTAGCTTGAGAGGGGTTGAGCGGGACGAGAGACGCGACGTTTTACCCAGGTTCGGCCCCTCATGGTGGAGGTAAAAGCCTACATCCTGTTCATTGATATTGATGATGATGATCACAATTACAAGAGTGCTCTATCTCGAGAGCTATTGTCTAAACCTAACTTGTCCAACTCGTGGAACTTGTGAATCTTGTCCTTTGGGGAGCCCTGCCCCTCCTTATATATGTTGGAGGGGCGGGTTACATGTAGAGTCCTATTAGGACTAGTCTATCTTAATACAAACCAAATACAAGTCCAGGTCTTAGCTCTTTGTAAGATAATGTTCCTCATGCCTTTCCTCTTAAACCGGCCCACCATAGTATGAACCGGCCTTCATGAACCGCCCGTTGGGCCACCGGGTCCTGTCGCTCCTCTGACCCGCCTGCCGGATTACCAATTAATCATAAATCGCCAGGTCCAAATGGGTCACCAGTGAATCGTCAAGTCTCACCGGGCCTCAAGTAAACCGCCAAGTCCGGCCGGGTTATACTTCCGGCCGGTTTACGCCGCGGGGTATATCCCCGACATTATCCCCCAAGTTTAGATTGGATTTATCCATGGTAAACTTATGCTGCAAAATAAACACAAGAACAAATTTGACAAGTTATGCTCCGGGTTAAGAATTCTTTTTAAACCGGTACCTGATCGTCCTTAAGTCCTTGTTATTTCCTCCTTCTGGGAAATCCGGGTCAACAGACCAGCTTCATAATCAATTTGCCGACATTGGTTTGTCACCGAGAAATATTGTAAAGAATAACTCCTTTGACTCAGCTCCCAAAGAGCCGGTTTAAGAAATATGGGTCTGAATATACTTATCTGATATTCAGCCGGTTTGAAGATGTAAAACTTGCCGGTTTGATATTACCAAAATGGCCGGTTTATAAATATTGATGGCACCGGGTCATAATTGTTGTCGACACCGGGTCATGTAATTGATCTCTCTGATTTGCTTAAAACTGATAAATGTTGATTCCATAGCTTCCCCAAATGGTGTTCTCATACTCCGATGTGAATAATAATCCTTCTCGATAATCGAGATTGTCATATCAATCCTTTTCACCGGTGTGCTTCTCTTCAAGTGGATCCGATCATTTCAGCATCCGCAAGATCAAGTATCAGTTTCTTCTAAACGGTATTTGTTTCATCCATCTCCAAGTTGCCTTTGTTTTTCCCGCCCACCCACCCTTTTTCTTCAAGGACTAAGATTTTATTAATCAGATATCCATTTTATTCATGTGAAGTCTCTTCGTTCTTTTTAATCAATGTTCTTACCCGGTGGTTCTCTTGATGATGCTCTACTAGTTCATCATTCTTCATTCTTTTCCTTCTCCGGTGGATTCAAGTCAAGTTTTGTTGATTATACCTTTTCCTCGTTTCAATGCCTTCTCATGCCGGTGCACCTTCATAATCATTTCACTTCTCGCTATTCAATTGTTCTGGAGTGCTGAAGATATCTCGAAGATTCGTGTTTCCACTCGTAATCCGTTCAAGCTATTTTGAGGATGTTATCTCATTCAAGCCATTTAATGCAACCGGTGAATTCTCTCTTTTAAACCATTCAATGGTGTTTCTTTTGAGTGGGCCCTAACCCACAGGTCTTTTCCCAGGAACTTACCTGACTCTTCTAATTTTCCCGGAGATTTTAAAATTCTTTTCTAAAGTCTGACGTAAGAATGAATTGTCATCAGTCAGATGGTTTCTCCATGATCTTATAATTTTTCTAATCATTGGCTCAACCTCTTCACTTTTCATTCTCCCGGAGTATCTCAATAATTCATGACGGTGTTTCTCGTCGTCATTCTCAACTTTTGAAGACCGAAGAAGAATTTTCCTCCATATCTTGCTCCATTCTATTCAAGATTCATGGGTCTAGCTTGATGTCATCCTCCCATAATTTTTTTAAGCATGAGAATTCTTTTCACCCATCCGGAGCATTTCATGAGTTGTTTTCCATTTCTTTCCTCCGAAGGCCATCTTTACAAATATTATTCATTTCAGCTTTCAGCTTGCATTCTCCAAATTTACTGGAGCATCGTTCAAATATCCTCTAATCAGTTCATGATCTCTTTGTTCTCATGGATCTAAATTCTCTCAAGCATCTTCGTTATTTGCTAATTCTTACCGGTGATTCTTCCCTTTTACTTCGTTCGTTTTCAATTCTTACGGTGGTTCGTTCAAGAGTTCCCTTCCTTGGTTATCATATCAATTCATTCGCTGTTTTCCAAGTCCCACTAGTGGTTCGTTGAAGACCTTCCTCAAGTTTGCGCTATATCTATAGTAATTCTTTCAACGAGAATAAGTAGTTTGCCAAATCCATGGCTTGTCATCAATCTAAATTGGTGAAGGATGCGCACAACGTAAATCTTATTCTTTGTTTCATCCAAGTGATTAATTCCTTAGTCCGGAGGTTCATCAAAATTCTTGATCTCATTTGTTCGTCTTTCTTTTCCTGGAGTTCCAAGATCTCTCATTTCTCTCGTCATGAAGATACATCTAATAATTGCAAGTCTTCACTTTGTGTTTTCAACTTCTCTTTCATTTCGATTGATCATTTCTTTTGTTACTGGAGTTCTTCATGGAGGTTCTACATGATGGTTCATAAAGGATTTAATTCCTTCTCCAAGTGTTCATCGAGATTCTTTTCAGAGGAGCTCATGCATTCTTTATCTTGCAATCCGGAGTGCAATTCGTTCACGCATATCTTTTGAGGTGGTCTTATGTCATTCTTGATAATTTCCCTTCGTGCTCCGTGATTCACAAGTTATCAAGAATGAGATATATTAAATCCATCAATCTCGTCATTGGAATTATCTTGGGTTATATTTCACCTAAAGCCTTCCCTAAGGATTGTTGCTATCTATGGTTCTTATAAATGACCCAAGTTCTTCACTTATCCTCCCGGTGAAATAAGTTTCTCGTCTTCTTGTTCATATCAATCCAATCTATTGTTTCCGTTAGTGGCAGAATTTCGCCTCAATTATGAGATGCTTTTCATAAGCCCACTATAAGCTTATTCGTTTCGTTGTTGGTTTTCCAACAATTCCGTTTTAACCTTCTTGGAAGGGTGTTGTCCAAGCTCATTTGTGGCAGAAGTTGTCATTTTCTTCTCAATTCTTTCCTTTCCAATGATCCAACTTCTTTTCTTTCGTTCCGGAGGCATTGTTTTGTTGCTATATTCACCCATCATCTCGTTTTGTCAAAGATCACGTTCTTTTCATGCTTATCCAGTTAATCGGAATATCGTGCCCTCTTTTCAAGTTCTATCATCTTATCAAGTTTTACCTCCCTTCTCAACCGGAGTGCTGTCAGAGATCTTTCTTACTCCCTTGTTCCATTCATTCAATAGTTCCGGAGGCAGTGTGTTGTGATTTCATCAAGTATCTTCTCAGCTTACCAAGTTCTTATTCAATTCCTTTTCTTTTCAATCAGAGTGCTGCCCGAAGTTGTTCTTACTTGTTCCTCTTTTCTAATGGAGTGTTTTCAACTTCGTTCATCTCCGTCGTATTCCTTTCTCGAAATGGCTTAACCTTTTCAAGGTTCTTTGGTTTCACTCGTTTGTCAAAGGAGCAACTTAGTTTTACCTCTTCTCTTCCTCTTCCTTTTTCCTCCAGTGCCATCCCTAGGATCTCGGGTCGAGATCCTCTCGTAGTGGTGGAGTGTTGTGACGCCCCGAGACCGATGTGCCAGGTGTCTTCCAGTTATTCATTGTTGTTGCCTTGTCATTTGCTTGCGTTTTGCATCTTGCCATGTCATCATGTGCATTGCATCATCATGTTTTCGAAACTTGCATCCGTCCCGGCCTCCTTGTTCTCTCCATTGTCCGTTCTGAGCCCAGACACACTTGCACGCGCCCGCGGCATATCCGAAATATTATTTTGTAAGTGGCCGGAAAATGTTCTCGGAATGGGATGAAAGTTGGCGTGCGGTGTTGTTTTGTTGTCAGTAGACCGCCTGTCAAGTTTCATTGCATTCGGAGTCCGTTTGACGCCCCAACGGATAACTATAGCGGCATTATAGCCGGTCTTTTCGTCGGACGTTTTCGGTCTCCGGAGACAGTCGCCGGACCTCTCTCCCTTCTTTTCTCTCAGCTCGAGCCCTTTTGCACATCCCACAAGTAGCAATCGACCCCTCGCATGCATGTCCGAAATTGTCCCGGACCCGACCCGGACAATTGTCACCGTTGGATCCGGATCATCCCCAAACATGTACAAAACGTCTCCATTTTGTTATTTGGACTCCCTAACCAATTTATTCTCGACCGCCCGATTACGATCAGACGGACCGAATGCCCCCTAACCTAATCCAACAACATATATATAGAAAGCAACCCTAATTTTGAGGAGAGTTGTCCCATCCATCCACTTCTTCCGCCGCCACCCTCTCTCCAAATCCTCCTCGGAGTCCACATCGAGCCAACCACACACCACCAGCGAGATCCAAAAATTTCACCCACTTCCCTCCTGTCTCCTCGCTGGTTGGAGCCTCCGAAGCCGCAACTCATGCCCGCCTAAGTCCCCTGCCCGCCGTCTCTCTTTGCTTCCTTCCCCTGTTCCTTCTCTGAACCTCTCTCTCTTTTTTCTTCAGTCAAGAGCAGCAGTCGTTGCATTCTCTCGCCGATGAGCCCAGGGGATGAGCCGCGCGCCCCTGCCTCCTTCCCCACGCCCGGATCCGCCAACGTGCCGTCCCGGGGCTCCGCGCCAGATCCCACCAGTGCCTCGCCAGCCACCGTCCCCTGCCTCGTCATCCCCTGCAGCGGCCTCTACTTCCTTCTTCATCGAGCAGGAGCTCGCTCATCCCGCGCGCCAGTTCTCCTGCTTCGAGCGCAGAAGCCACCAGGACGCTTGACGCCATGTACGACGACCTCCTCAAGTACGGTCCGTCCCACTGCTGCCTCAAGTTCCCCACCGCCGGAGTCTTCAGCGCCACCGGACTGCCGCTTGCGTCTTCCCGGTGAACCACGCTGACCCGTTAGCTTCTCTGTTTCCGGCGACAGGACGGGCCGAGCCTTCGTTGACCTCCAGCGAGCGCCAAGTCTACGGCGTCATCGGTCACCAGGTCGCCTCCCCCCTCACCGGAGTCCCTCACGTCGCTGCCAGACCCGCTGCTGCGGCCTCCTGCATCGCCGGCGTCCTCTGCATTGAAGCAGATGCATAGGGGGACGAGCGCCCCAAACCGCCTTGTATCGCTGTGCGTTGACCGCGCCCCGACCCAGCTGCTCCCCTCCAGTGCCACGAGGCCCAGCTCCACGTGCCCCTGCAGGCCCAATGTGAGCACCCAGATCCAGTGCCCCTCCTGTACATAGTTGGGCCTGCAGATTCGGCCCGTTCATGTTTTTCTCTCAGATCTACGAATTTAGCTTTATCCAGAAAAACTGTACATTTACAGAATACCCCTTGCTATTCGTGCATTTAATAACAAATTAACCGTGCATCGGATTAAAACAAACTTTATATGAAATATGCTTAGTTTTTCATCTAGTTTCATAATATGTCATTTTCATCTATGTTTAAAATGTTTGAAATGTTGTTTGTTTAAATTTGCTCCTATGTCATGCTAAAATGCTTTAATTTATAACTAAATAACCGTAGCTCCAAACCTAACAAACTTTATATGTAAATGGGGTAGAAAATGCATAGTTTAACATGGTGGCATCACTTTGCATGTTTAATAACTCTAAAATATGGTTTAGGACAGAACAGTACCAAATCCTTAAATTGCGCATGGGGATTTTTCCAGACTTGTTGTTTGTTGTTCCGGCCTCATTTAAACTTGACTAGATAGGTAGTTTTACTTTGCTTCACCCCCTTACCATGCTAAACAACATTTAATATTGTTGGGTACATAAACGAGATCAAACTAAATAAGTCATGTGGTGTTTCGTCAATATGCAACTCCTTGCATATTGAGCTCCACTTAATTTGTAGGGTTGTTTGTGCACTTTGCCATGCCATGCCTCATTGAACCGGACATGCATCATAGTTGTTGTGCATCATGCCATGTTTACGTGATGGTTGTTTACTATGTTGTTTGCTTCTTTCCGGGTTACTTCTCACGTTATCTTCGGTTTTCGTTCCAAAGTTGTGAGGATTCATTCATCTACGTTTGTTTGTCTCCTTCATGGACTCGTTCTTCTTCCTTGTGGGATCTCAGGCAAGATGACCATACCCTCAAAATCACTTCTATCTTTGCTTGCTAGTTGCTCGCTCTATTGGTATGCCTATGCTGCGATACCTACCACTTGCTATATCATGCCTCCCATGTTACTAAGCCAAGCCTCTAACCCACCTAGTCCTAGCAAACCATTGTTTGGCTATGTTACCGCTTTGCTCAGCCCCTCTTATAGCGTTGTTAGTTGCAGGTGAAGATTGGAGCTTGTTCCATGTTTAGAACATGGATATTTGTTGGGTATCACAATATCTCTTATTTAATTAATGCATCTATATACTTGGTAAAGGGTGGAAGGCTCGGCCTTATGCTTGGTGTTTTGTTCCACTCTTGCTGCCCTAATTTCCGTCATATCAGTGTTATGTTCCTGGATTTTGCGTTCCTTACACGGTTGGGTTATAATGGGAACCCCTTGACAGTTCGCCTTGAATAAAACTCCTCCAGCAAGGCCCAACATTGGTTTTACCATTCGCCACCTAGCCTTTTCTTTCCCTTGGGTTGGCCTGCCCAAGGGTCATCTTTATTTTAACACCCCCCCCGGCCAGTGCTTCTCTAAGTGTTGGTCCAACTGAGCGATGTCCGGAGCTACCAGGGGCAACTCTGGGCTGGCCCACCCGACGTCTTGCTCATCCGGTGTGCCCTGAGAACGAGATATGTGCAGCTCCTATCGGGATTTGTTGGCACATCTGGGTGGCTTTGCTGGTCTTGTTTTACCATTGTCGAAATGTCTTGTAACCGGGGTTCCGAGCCTGATTGGGTCTTCCTGGGAGAAGGAATATCCTTCGTTGACCGTGAGAGCTTGTGATGGGCTAAGTTGGGACACCCCTGCAGGGATTTGAACTTTCGAAAGTCGTGCCCGCGGTTTTGGGCAGATGGGAATTTGTTAATGTCCGGTTGTAGAAAACCTGGAACTTATCTTAATTAAAATGCATCTACCGCGTGTGTCGCCCTGATGGTCTCTTCTCGACGAAGTCCGGGAAGTGAACACGGTGTTGGAGTTATGCTTGACGTAGGTTGTTCTAGCGCCACTTCTTGATCATAGTTTATCGACCGTGCCTTTGCCTTCTCTTCTTGCTCTCATTTGCATATGTTATCCACCATATATGATAGTCGCTTGCTGCAGCTCCACCTCATACTTTTACCCTACCTATAAGCTTAAATAGTCTTGATCGCGAGGGTGTGAGATTGCTGAGTCCCCGTGACTCACAGATACTTCCAAAACCAGTTTGCAGTTGCCGATGAGACTGTGCAGGTGATGCAACCGAGCTCAAGGAGGAGCTCATTGAAGTTCGTGTTCGTCATGTTGTTTCCGTTTTTTAGTTGATCAGTAGTGGAGCCCAGTTGGGATGATTGGGGATCTGTGTAGCTTTGGGGTAGTCTTCTTTTATTTTGGTTCCGTAGTCGGACCTTGATTGTATCTGAATGATGTAATGTTATATTCATGTATTGTGTGAAGTGGCAAGTATAAGCCAACTATGTATCTCTTTGCCTTACGTATTACATGGGTTGTGTGAAGATTACCTCACTTGCGACATTGCTTTCAATGCGGTTATGCCTCTAAGTCGTGCTTCGACACATGGGAGATATAGCCGCATCGAGGGCGTAACACTAAGTAGCCGAAACACCTTAGGAAACGGAAAAACCATGAACTCAAAATCTCAAATGTCAAATGGTGGTAGCGGGATGCGATGGTGGTTGCGGAAGCTCAATGGGATTGCGGAAATGCAATGATGGGTTTTGCGAGTAGGCAAAGCGGAAGTGGAGGGTAAGGTGGTGTACTATACACGGTGTCGGAGTTGAAAGCAGGGTCCCTAAGTAGCCGAAACACCTTAGAAGACACCACTCACAATACTAACAAAATTGGGTTAAGTTCGTGTGGAAGAAGTGTATGATTGGTAAGCCTATGCGGAAGTTATAGTGGTGGTGGTTGATGAAGAAGCAATCGTCCCTAAGTAGCCTAAACACCATAGGATACTCAAATCACAACTTAAACAACCACTAATGCCATAAGGAACAAAATTGGTTAGGTTGCGGAAGTCGGTGGTGGTTATGCGGAGCTTGTGGTGGAAGCCCTAGGCAAAGATGCCAAAGTTCCAAAATTTGATAGAGTCAAATGGTTATGGTAGTATTTTTGTGGGAAGGGGGATGTCAAGAGATTTTCAACGAGCTAAAGAACGTCAAAACCGGACTCCGGATGAATTAGTTATGGACAAAACGGTGAAACGGGGGTGGTTGAGATGTCACGGGCCGGACATCCGGGCTCGGGGCCCGAAATCCGGGACCTGATGTCTAGAACTGCGCGCGAATTGCGCTCTAGGAGCCGGATGTCCGGCTGGGTACCCGGATGTTCGGCCCGACGAATCCAGATCTTGTTTGGGGCAGAAATTTTCGAACTGGGGGTGGAAATTGATGATTCCAAGGTCAAAATTGGAGAGATTTCGTGGATGAAAGATGGGGAAACTTGGGGATATGCTAGATCCACTCGAAACCAAGCAAATCCATGGATCAAATCCAACAAAACTTCATCAAACAAACAAATCACAAAAAAAATTGGGGCTATTTTTGGTGGGAATTTTCGAAATTGGGGAAGAACACAACAAAATTAGGCTAGAAAGCGAAGAGGGTAGGCTCCAAAATCGTGATCAACCTGGCTCATGATACCAAGATGATGTAGGGTAGAACCCTAGTGGCCCAATATTTCACGAAAGGAGCGGATCCCGCGATGAACACGACGAACACGAGGGGGAAACAAGGGGAAAATCACGAGGGGGACACAAGAGAACACTCAAACCAACAAGAATGATCACACATGCGCTAGATCCATGAACACAAAGAGAGATACAAGATCCAAAGTCAACAACGGACGATACAAGAGCTAACGGTCTTCTCCATGAGGAGGTCTTGAGGGGGCCGCCCAAGAGGGGGTCTTGATGATCTTCTCCACAAGGAGGTCTTGAATCCAAGGTGAATCTTCTCCGAAGAGGGGTCGCGGTCTCTCTCAAGGAGTAAATCCGATATGGATGAGCGAAGCTCTATCTCAAAAATGAGCTAACACAACGCTAACCCTAAAACGTAGGTGGAGGTGGAGTATATATAGTCTAAGGGGCGAAGGGGTACATGGGCCTTGGCCTAGATGCACTGCACGCAGGCAGGGGAGGCCGGTCGTCCGGGTGACGTGCCGGATATCCGGGGCTTCACAGAGAGCCGGATGTCCGGGCTGGCAGGCCGGATGTCCGGTCTGGAGGAGCTGACTTTGTTGCTCTCTGTTTGGAGGGTGCCGGATTTCCGGGGGTGAGGCCGGATATCCGGGACATGGCGAGGCGCCGGATGTCCGGGATTGATGCCGGATATCCGGGGCCTGTAGCACTTGGCGGCTGGGCGGCTATTGCTGTAGTGGTCGTCTCCAACGGCCGGATGTCCGGGCCTAGGGCCGGATGTCCGGGTCCTGGAGCTGTCACCGTCTTCTTCCGTAGTCGCTTCCGCGCATGCTTGGCCTTGGTCCTTGGGTTCTCCATGGTCTCCTTGGGTGTACCTGGGTATGCACAAGGTCCGCGCTTGAAGTAGCATCCATGTCTTACATGCGGAAAGGGAAGATTCGGGAAGGAGCGAGTTCACCTTAGGCCAAAATGTGTATGCTTGAGTGTACATGGGGATGATCGTAGGATGCTCCGCATCATCTCCCCTCCCTTGGGAAAGATCCAACCTCGGATTGAAAACCTCATCACCATGGAAACGATTGTCATGGACGGACTTGTAGTTGGACGAAGTGGAAGACATGGCGCAATCCAAGTACTCCAAGGTGTCCCCGGAGTGGTACATATGCAAAAGAGCAAACACAAACAACACTCGGAAATACAATAATTAGCGCACACAAAGTGTCCATCATGTAAGAATTAGTCCGTGCAACAAGATTGAGCATGACAAGGTGCATGAAGCTTATCCAAAAGATATGGAATGGTATGCAAAGCATTCATGGGAGCAAAAACATTCATTATGCACACAAATGTGTTGTGAATATGATCAATGCAACCACGGTGCAAAATGATGTCATAGTGAGACGGTTTATCAAAAGCATGAATATGGTAATGGGTTCTCAATGTGATGTGATCATGCAATTGATGGTAAGCAATAAGATCATGTTGTATGAATATGCCATCAAGGTATATCACAACAAATTTGCTAAGGAAATGCACAAGCTCATATATCATGGATGACATAGAAAGACAAGATGCAGCAAGGCAATCATAATATGAGTCAATCCATGCATAAGATGCAAATTTGTCATGTGTATGATATGTCCATCGAGCATGACATGTGTGAGCACAATCAACAAATAAGGAGGTGTTGGTGTACCAATGCTCGATGTCGTGGCATGAGTGGAGGTTCTAAGGTGCTTCCAATAAGTCCGAGCGCTCCTCAATGTGAAGGGCCATAGAGCCAATATTCAATGTCGCTCCTCCGTTCGCGAGATGTACTATGTAGACAACAAGAAGGAAACAACAATGAAAGAGTGACCCATCCAATATGCATATTTGAGGATGGCTCAAAAGGAAGGAGTTCACCTTTAGGAGATTCTCGCAAATGTTGGTGTTGCACGTCGTGTATGCCTTCACATGACCAAATTGTGTCATGACAGTATTGCCTTGTGAATCCTTCAACATGAAAGAGCATGACAAACACTCAGAAAAACAAATGAGGTTAGCGGAGATGCAAAACCTCTCATTCGTGTGGTAAAATACCAAACAAGTGTATGCATCATGCTCATCATAAGAAAGGACAAGGGAGCATTTCATAGTATGGAGGCACATGATGATGCGAGAACAACCAAATACAATAGGCTCAATCAAGCAAGCATGCATTATAAGTAAGGTGTCCAAGTCTCCAAGATCAATAAGCATAACTGGAGGCAAGCGACAATGAACAAGATGTATCATGTGAGAGACATGAACATATACGTCATCCACCTAAGAAAGCAAGTATGAAGGGAACATGGGTGATGCGACAAACAAAGCAATCAAGTGAATCAAGGCAAGCAAGCTAGTAGTGCGAAGATGCAACATACTAGAAGGAATCATGTCAAGTATGTCATGTGTGCAAATGGTGGGCATGAATAATGAACAAGACATATCACAAGCATGAAAGGAGGATATGAGCAAAATAGCATCAATAGCATGAGGCACATGATAAACATGGCAATAGCAACAAGGATCTCCACCAAGCATGCAAATACACATAGGAGTAGCATAATTGTGAATCATGGGTAGATGCAAGCAAGGGTCACAATTGCATGGCAAAGGCATACAAGCAAGCATAGCATGCAAAGTGAACACGGTAAAATGAGCATGAAGCGATAAGCGTTATATAGCCCATAGCCGTGTGAGAGCCAAGTGAGAGAGATGCGCGTAGTCGTTGCGCGAAGAGAGCGATGGTAAGGATGGTTTACGGGATCCCAAGTAATCTTTGCTCTCAAGAGCTCATTTCGTCAACTCTTGGGATTGAGAGGTTGACGAGCATACGTGAGTACATACACAAAACAAAGAGAAAGGGAAAAATGTGTGTGTGTGGTATATGTACACATCATCCATCATGATGCGCGCGTGCTTGTGTTGGTTAGCACAAAATATCCAACGCTTAAATGAATGAGATGCGTGATATAGAAACATGTCATCCATCATGATAGGTTTTTTGTTATGTATAGCATAATGGAGACCCAAATTATGTAATGCATCATGGGAAATATGTAGAGCATTGTTATTCATGGAATGCATATGGTGCATGCAATTATGGGAATCATGCAAAGTATGGAATGCATCAAAATCTCCTAATATGTATGAGGAAACAATGGGGGTCTCCTCATGAGCATTAATGGAAACATCACACGGAGAAAATGGACAACATCCAAAACAATGCATATTTGGAACATTGTGATCATGGAATGGCATAGTAGATGAATTATGCGAATCATGTAAAGGAAGCATGGCAATATCATCACATGAAAAACAAAAGCCAATGACCATCATCTCGTCATCTATGCCATAAGTGCAAATGGGATTTATGTGAATGGGGCATGCATAGTCACTATGTTGATATGGAAATGATGCAATATGGGAGATCTCACTCATAGCAGATGACAAGTTCAAAGGATTGTCAAACATGATGTGACCAATAGAATTTTCACATGATATCCTATGGAGCATAGCATCACAACTATGCAACTCGACATGCTCGTCATCATATTCATCATAAATAGGTAAGTCATGACATGAAGAAGTCGCTCTAGCATGAAGCATGGGTATAGGTGTGTCAACATCATGCAATCAATCATTTGTAAAATAGTCCACTAGTGGGACAAGAGAAGCACCATCACCTATGTTACCTTTAGAGCATAGCTCATGTGTTGTAGGTGAGGTGTCGAAGACCAAGTCGTTGTCGTCTTCATCTTGATGGAACCATGTGGGGGTGCATCATCGTCCACCATGGCCATCGTCATCTCCATTGGAGGTATGGACTCGTCGAGGATAGGCGTGTCATCATGTAGGAGACCTAGCACCAAAGAAAACACACTCGAAGTAGAGGTTAATTTGTTAGAAATCGTAGTGGCCTCACATGCCGTGTCAACTACCTCACTCACTATGTGTTGTGGCTCACTCACTCCCTCTTGGATGCTCTCACTCATATGGTTGGTGGAGTCACTCAAATGGCTCTCAACCTCACATAGGATGTGTGGCATGCTCTCATGTGTGGGGCTAGTGGTGGTCACACTCATCCTCTCATAGGAAATGCACTCAATGTCACATATGGTGCAGTCACTCATGTCACTCATGCGGTCGTGGCTTTCCTCACATGGCAATTGGGGCATCTCGTCACATGCCGGTGGCGGAGAGATGTTGGTGCAAATGTCTCCATGCTCAATCACATCGTAGTCGTAGCCGTAGATGAAGGCCGAAGATGGCACATCATCACTCTCCTCCAAGACCAAAGATAAGGTCTCATGTGCGGTTTTGTAGCTTGACTCAGAGTATGAGTCCAATATGGGCGCCGTCTTCATGTTGTTGAAGAGGTTCATGCTCGTCGCCGTGGTCCAAGGGGATGGCCCTTGCTCGACCTTCTTGTCACCGTCTTGTTGTTGGAGGCCCATATGATGTGGCACCTCGTAGCTCGTCTCCATGACCGAAGGGAGTGTCCCATGCTCGGCCATCTTCCTTGGGGGGCTTCCAAAGATGAAAGTGTCGCCCTCGCTCGTCGGTGGTCGCCTTGTCGTTGAAGATGTCGATGTAGTGGTTGTCTCCAACGGCCAGATGTCCGGGCCTAGGGCCGGATGTCCGGGTCCTGGAGTTGTCACCATCTTCTTCCGTAGTCGCTTCCGCGCACGCTTGGCCTTGGTCCTTGGGTTCTCCATGGTCTCCTTGGGTGTACCTGGGTATGCACAAGGTCCGCGCTTGAAGTAGCATCCATGTCTTACATGCGGAAAGGGAAGATTCGGGAAGGAGCGAGTTCACCTTAGGCCAAAATGTGTATGCTTGAGTGTACATGGGGATGATCGTAGGATGCTCCGCATCATCTCCCGTCCCTTGGGAAAGATCTGACCTCGGATCGAAAACCTCATCACCATGGAAACGATTGTCATGGACGGACTTGTAGTTGGACGAAGTGGAAGACATGGCGCAATCCAAGTACTCCAAGGTGTCCCCGGAGTGGTACATATGCAAAAGAGCAAACACAAACAACACTCGGAAATACAATGGTTAGCGCACACAAAGTGTCCATCATGTAAGAATTAGTCTGTGCAACAAGATTGAGCATGACAAGGTGCATGAAGCTTATCCAAAAGATATGGAATGGTATGCAAAGCATTCATGGGAGCAAAAACATTCATTATGCACACAAATGTGTTGTGATTATGATCAATGCAACCACGGTGCAAAATGATGTCATAGTGAGACGGTTTATCAAAAGCATGAATATGGTAATGGATTCACAATGTGATGTGATCATGCAATTGATGGTAGGCAATAAGATCATGTTGTATGAATATGCCATCAAGTTATATCACAACAAATTTGCTAAGGAAATGCAAAAGCTCATATATCATGGATGACATCAATCCATGCATAAGATGCAAATTTGTCATGTGTATGATATGTCCATCGAGTATGACATGTGTGATCACAATCAACAAATAAGGAGGTGTTGGTGTACCAATGCTCGATGTCGTGGCATGAGTGGAGGTTCTAAGGTGCTTCCAATAAGTCCGAGCGCTCCTCAATGTGAAGGGCCATAGAGCCAATCTTCAATGTCGCTCCTCCGTTCGCGAGATGTACTATGTAGACAACAAGAAGGAAACAGCAATGAAAGAGTGACCCATCCAATATGCATATTTGAGGATGGCTCAAAAGGAAGGAGTTCACCTTTAGGAGATTCTCGCAAATGTTGGTGTTGCACATCGTGTATGCCTTCACATGACCAAATTGTGTCATGACAGTATTGCCTTGTGAATCCTTCAACATGAAAGAGCATGACAAACACTCAGAAAAACAAATGAGGTTAGCGGAGATGCAAAACCTCTCATTCATGTGGTAAAATACCAAACAAGTGTATGCATCATGCTCATCATAAGAAAGGACAAGGGAGCATTTCATAGTATGGAGGCACATGATGATGCAAGAACAACCAAATACAATAGGCTCAATCAAGCAAGCATGCATTATAAGTAAGGTGTCCAAGTCTCCAAGATCAATAAGCATAATTGGAGGCAAGCGACAATGAACAAGATGTATCATGTGAGAGACATGAACATATACGTCATCCACCTAAGAAAGCAAGTAAGAAGGGAACATGGGTGATGCGACAAAGAAAGCAATCAAGTGAATCAAGGCAAGCAAGCTAGTAGTGCGAAGATGCAACATACTAGAAGGAATCATGTCAAGTATGTCATGTGTGCAAATGGTGGGCATGAATAATGAACAAGACATATCACAAGCATGAATGGAGGATATGAGCAAAATAGCATCAATAGCATGAGGCACATGATAAACATGGCAATAGCAACAAGGATCTCCACCAAGCATGCAAATACACATAGGAGTAGCATAATTGTGAATCATGGGTAGATGCAAGCAAGGGTCACAATTGCATGGCAAAGGCATACAAGCAAGCATAGCATGCAAAGTGAACACGGTAAAATGAGCATGAAGCGATAAGCGTTATATGGCCCATAGCCGTGTGAGAGCCAAGTGAGAGAGATGCGCGTAGTCGTTGCGCGAAGAGAGCGATGGTAAGGATGGTTCATGGGATCCCAAGTAATCTTTGCTCTCAAGAGCTCATTTCGTCAACTCTTGGGATTGAGAGGTTGACAAGCATATGTGAGTACCTACACAAAACAAAGAGAAAGGGAAAAATGTGTGTGCGTGGTATATGTACACATCATCCATCATGATGTGCGCGTGCTTGTGTTGGTTAGCACAAAATATCCAACGCTCAAATGAATGAGATGCGTGATATAGAAACATGTCATCCATCATGATAGGTTTTTTGTTATGTATAGCATAATGGAGACCCAAATTATGTAATGCATCATGGGAAATATGTAGAGCATTGTTATTCATGGAATGCATATGGTGCATGCAATTATGGGAATCATGCAAAGTATGGAATGCATCAAAATCTACTAATATGTATGAGGAAACTATGGGGGTCTCCTCATGAGCATTAATGGAAACATCACACGGAGAAAATTGACAACATCCAAAACAATGCATATTTGGAACATTGTGATCATGGAATGGCATAGTAGATGAATTGTGCAAATCATGTAAAGGAAGCATGGCAATATCATCACATGAAAAACAAAAGCCAATGACCATCATCTCGTCATCTATGCCATAAGTGCAAATGGGATTTATGTGAATGGGGCATGCATAGTCACTATGTTGATATGGAAATGATGCAATATGGGAGATCTCACTCATAGTAGATGACAAGTTCAAAGGATTGGCAAACATGATGTGACCAATAGAATTTTCACATGATATCCTATGGAGCATAGCATCACAACTATGCAACTCGACATGCTCGTCATCATATTCATCATAAATAGGTAAGTCATGACATGAAGAAGTCGCTCTAGCATGAAGCATGGGTATAGGTGTGTCAACATCATGCAATCAATCATTCGTAAAATAGTCCACTAGTGGGACAAGAGAAGCACCATCACCTATGTTACCTTTAGAGCATCGCTCATGTGTTGTAGGTGAGGTGTCGAAGACCAAGTCGTTGTCATCTTCATCTTGATGGAACCATGTGGGGGTGCATCATCGTCCACCATGGCCATCGTCATCTCCATTGGAGGTATGGACTCGTCGAGGATAGGCGTGTCATCATGTAGGAGACCTAGCACCAAAGAAAACACACTCGAAGTAGAGGTTAATTTGTTAGAAATCGTAGTGGCCTCACATGCCGTGTCAACTACCTCACTCACTATGTGTTGTGGCTCACTCACTCCCTCTTGGATGCTCTCACTCATATGGTTGGTGGAGTCACTCAAATGGCTCTCAACCTCACATAGGATGTGTGGCATGCTCTCATGTGTGGGGCTAGTGGTGGTCACACTCATCCTCTCATAGGAAATGCACTCAATGTCACATATGGTGGAGTCACTCATGTCACTCATGCGGTCGTGGCTTTCCTCACATGGCAATTGGGGCATCTCGTCACATGCCGGTGGCGGAGAGATGTTGGTGCAAATGTCTCCATGCTCAATCACATCGTAGTCGTAGCCGTAGATGAAGGCCGAAGATGGCACATCATCACTCTCCTCCAAGACCAAAGATAAGGTCTCATGTGCAGTTTCGTAGCTTGACTCAGAGTATGAGTCCAATATGGGCGTCGTCTTCATGTTGTTGAAGAGGTTCATGCTCGTCGCCGTGGTCCAAGGGGATGGCCCTTGCTCGACCTTCTTGTCACTGTCTTGTTGTTGGAGGCCCATATGATGTGGCACCTCGTAGCTCTTCTCCATGACCGAAGGGAGTGTCCCATGCTCGGCCATCTTCCTTGGGGGGCTTCCAAATATGAAAGTGTCGCCCTCGCTCATAGGTGGTCGCCTTGTGGTTGAAGATGTCGATGTAGGCATACTTGTGGGAAGTAGGCGAAGATGACGTACGTCCAAAGGCGATGATGCCTTGATAGCACTTGGCGAAGATGCCAAAGTGGTCGTGGTAGTAGCCGTAGCTCCATCTTGGTGGTGCTCGTCTCACGGTCTTCTCTTATGCTCATGAAGGTTGGCATTGGTGTGAAGTAGGGCTTGTTGGGACTTGTGCATTTGCGCTTGGTGAGCATCATCGTGATGATGTTGGTGTTGTCGCACTTGAGCTCGTAGTAGATGTCGTTCATCGTCGTCGTGCACATGTTGCTTGGAGGTGACTTGCCCTTCATGACGAGGTGGATCACAAACATGATGGTGGTCGCCATGGAGATGTGGACGTGTACGACTTGCGCTTGCATCATTTTTGCGCTCCGAAGACTTGTGATTGGAATGTCACCGCCTTAAGGATGATGAATGGGAAGAACGGTTGATCAACAAGGTCCGAATCTCCTCCATCCTTGCATCTTGCTCCTTCTTTTGTGCGGAAAGCTTGTTGTCGATGTAGTCCCTTTTCCTTGCTTTGGAGTGGCGAATGTCAATGGAGAGGTTCTCGATGCGCTCTCGCAATCTTGATTGTGTGCCTTGCATTTGTCGTTGTAGATCAAAGATTGACGCTTTGCTGATGTAGTTGTTCACGCCGTCGTTGTTAAGACCGGAGATGAAATGCCTTACCTATCCATCACTCCATGAGAAAAATGTGAGTGGTAGAAAGAGAAGAACGAATACCAAATGTACGTTGACCGAAGTTGAAAGTGGATCAATGATCACTCCAATGTGGAAAAGGAAATAGCACAATTGGTACCAATTCTTGTCGGTTTCTCACACCTACACAAATAAGGATTATGGTGGAGCTCGGTGAGGATAGTGGCACAAAAATTTGATGCGAAATGTTAGTAAGAGTCAATAATGTTGAAAGAGATTCACAAATTCGCAAGTGTAACAAGTAGACCAATAGCAATATGGGTGGCACACGGGAACACACACACAGATAGATAAATGGGGTCGTGCAACCAAGGTTGAGCACAAAATGTGGAATCCACGGAAAACGCTCGTGTTTCACAACTCAAGACAGACGCTAGCACGATTGCTCAATAGGTGGATACGACACTTGTGCACAACCTACAAGATGCAAAATGTAACAATTTCTATCCCAAGTATGCTATGTGTATGATGTTCCGGTGGTATGATCCAAGATGATCGGATATGACAATGTGGTATGATGCTATGGCACTTGCTTACAAGCTCTTTGTTCACTCTTTTACTTTGCTTAAAAGCTTATTCTTTCTTTGTTTTTTTGTATGGCCACTTTTGCACAATGCACAAACCAAGATAGCAATTGTGCATATGCGGGAACAAACTTGAGGCACACGAGATGATATGATGATACCAATATGATATGGTATGTATGCAATGTATGGTGTAGATCACTAATGTGCACAAGTAATGTTGCCGGCAATTATCAAATGGCTAGTCTCGATAGGCAAGGGACGCAAAATGGGCTAGGGGTTACCAATGCAATGGCAAGGGAATATACAATGGAGGGATACCACGATACCAAGATGATATGGAGGTTACCGTCCTTGGCCATGATGAGTGGCGGTGATCTTGATGGAGATACCAAGATGATGGAGACTCGTTCATAAGTAGCCGAAACACCTTAGGGAACGGAAAAACTGCGAACTCAACATCTCAAATGTCAAATGGTGGTAGCGGGATGCGATGGTGGTTGCGGAATCTCAATGGGATTGCGGAAATGCAATGATGGGTTTTGCGAGTAGGCAAAGCGGAAGTGGAGGGTAAGGTGGTGTACTATACACGGTGTCGGAGTTGAAAGCACGGTCCCCAAGTAGCCGAAACACCTTAGGAGACACAACTCACAACACTAACAAAATTGGGTTAAGTTGGCGTGGAAGAAGTGAATGGTTGGTAAGCCTATGCGGAAGTTATGGTGGTGGTGGTGGTTGATGAAGAAGCAATCATCCCTAAGTAGCCTAAACACCTTAGGAGACTCAAATCACAACTTAAACAACCACTAATGCTATAAGGTACAAAATTGGTTAGGTTGCGGAAATCGGTGGTGGTTATGCGGAGCTTGTGGTGGAAGCCCTAGGCAAAGATGCCAAAGTTCCAAAAAATTTATGAAGTCAAATGGTTATGGTAGTATTTTTTGGGGAAGGGGGATGTCAAGAGCTTTTCAACGAGCTAAAGAACATAAAAAACGGACTCCGGATGAATTAGTTATGGACAAAACGGTGAAACGGGGGTGGTTGAGATGTCACGGGCCGGACATCCGGGCTCGGGGCCCGAAATCCGGGACCTGATGTCTAGAACTGCGCGCGAATTGCGCTCCAGGAGTCGGATGTCCGGCCGGGGACCCGGATGTCTGGCCCGACGAATCCAGATCTTGTTTGGGGCGGAAATTTTCGAATTGGGGGCGGAAATTGATGATTCCAAGGTCAAAATTGGAGAGATTTCGTGGATGAAAGATGGGAAAACTTGAGGATATGCTAGATCCACTTGAAACCAAGCAAATCCATGGATCAAATCCAATAAAACTTCATCAAATGAACAAATCACAAAAAATAGGGGCTATTTTGGGTGGGGATTTTTGAAATTGGGGAAGAACACAACAAAATTAGGCTAGAAAACAAAGAGGAGAGGCTCCAAAATCGTGATCAGCCTGGCTCATGATACCAAGATGATGTAGGGTAGAACCCTAGTGGCCCTATATTTCATGAAAGGAGCGGATCCCGCGATGAACACGAAGAACACGAGGGGGAAAACGAGGGGAAAATCATGAGGGGAACACAAGAGAACACTCAAACCAACAAGAATGATCACACATGTGCTAGATCCATGAACACAAAGAGAGATACAAGATCCAAAGTCAACAACGGACGATACAAGAGGTAATGGTCTTCTCCATGAGGAGGTCTTGAGGGGGGCGCCCAAGAGGGGGTCTTAATGATCTTCTCTGCAAGGAGGTCTTGAATCCAAGGTGGATATTCTCCAAAGAGGGGCTGCGGTCTCTCTCAAGGAGTAGATCTGATATGGATGAGCGAAGCTCTATCTCACAAATGAGCTAACACAACGCTAACCCTAAATCATAGGTGTAGGGGGAGTATATATAGTCGAAGGGGCGAAGGGGTACATGGGCCTTGGCCCAAATGCACTGCACACATGCAGGGGAGGCCGGTTGTTCGGGCGACGGGCCGGATGTCCGGGGCTTCACGGAGAGCCGGATGTCCGGGATGGCAGGTCGGATGTCCGGGCTGGAGGAGCTGACTTTGTTGCTCTCTTTTTGGAGGGTGCCGGATTTCCAGGGGTGACGCGAGATGTCCGGGACTTGGCCAGGCGCCAGATGTCCGGGGTTGACGCTGGATGTCCGGGGCGTGTAGCACTTGGCGGTTGGGCGGCTGTTGCTGTAGTGGTCGTCTCCAGCGGCCGGTTGTTCAGGCCTGCGGCCGGATGTCCGGGTCCTCGAGCTGTCTCTGTCTTCTTCCCTCGTCTCTTCCGCGCACGCTTGGCCTTGGTCCTTGGGTTCTCCATGGTCTCCTCGGGTATACCTGGGTATGCACAATGTCCGCGCTTGAAGTAGCATCCATGTCTTACATGCCAAAAGGGAAGATTCGGGAAGGAGCGAGTTCACCTTAGGCCCAAAGGCGTATGCTTGAGTGTACATGGGGATGATCGTAGGATGCTCCACATCAGGTTGTGGGTGTAACAATGGTATTGATGCCCTCATCATGAGGTCTCTCTTGTGGAGTAGATCCGATATGGATGAGAGTAGCTCTATCTCTCAAATGAGCTAAACCAACGCTAACCCTAGAAAGTTGGACGAGGTGGAGTATATATAGTCTAGGGGGGAGAAGGGATACACGGGCCTCGGCCCTTCACTGTGCGCAGACAGGGGAGGCCGGATGACCGGGCTGGTCGGGCCGGTTGTCCGGGCTTTCAGGCGATGTCGGATGTCCGGGCTGGGGAGGCCCGATGTCCGGGGGCTTGGGAATGGCCGGATGTCTGGGGCCTGGGAGCTGTTCTCCATCTTCTTCCGTCATCGCTTCCATGCTTCCCTCGCGGATGGTGTAGTTGTTCCTTGGCGCTTGCACTCCTCCTTAACATCCATGAAGCTCCGACAATACCTATGCATGCACACGGGAGAAGAGTCAAGTAGTATACCATCCTCGAAGGGGTCAAGTGAGCACATGTAAAGGAGATGATTCACCTTTATGTATGTGAAGTAGATGTCACACGTGTCACTTGCCAAACGGACTCTTCACATGGTGATGTCCATACGATGCTCCACATCATCTCCCCTCCCTTGGGAAAGATCCGACCTCGGATCGAAATCCAAATCACCATGGGAAAGAGATGGCGTCGACGTATAGAAGTGGTCGATCACCAAGTTCTCGTCATCTTGAAGCTCGAAATGGGCACTCTCCAATGTCGCACCATCTTGAGATTCCTTCAAAAGGAGCAAAGACAACAAACACTTGGAAAAACAAATGTGGTTAGCGTTAGTGCAAAACCAAGCATTCAAGAGGTGATTCACCAAACAAGTGTCGTCATCATGCAAAGCATATGGTGTGACAAAGGATTGTGACATGATATGTAAGCATATCAATAGAGCACAAGAAAAGAAATCATGGGGACAATCATGTGAATGTGAGGTAGTGATGCACATATGTGTGACAAGAGAAGAAGCATCTACCTCAAGTTCATAGCAAGCATGGGAAAATTTCTCAATGAAAGGTCTATGGTAGGCATACGAATCATTCACAACACCGAAGAAGGTGAGATGTCTAAACACATGGATCAAGTGCAAGACAATCCAAGCAATACGTGCATAGGGTGTAGTGAAGATAGTGTGGCACTCGACACAAAAGAAAGAGCAATTGTTCATCATGTGTGAGGCAATCAAGGCAAGCATGTAGCAATCAATGGGACATGGCATATGTGAAGTGATGACATTGTTGCAACCAAACATATGAGAGGAGCAAGTAATCCAAGAATTGGATGCAACACACAAGGCATATATATCATGATGCATGGGAATGTGAAAACCATGAATGGAGGCCATATCACTAACATGTGTACGAGCAAAGGGTCCAAGATGACAAATAAGTCTCATGTGGCAAGCAACACAAGTAGTATGATCCACAATATGCATGCTCATGGTTTGGGGGTTCTCAAAAGATGAGGATATCACCTTGAAAACATGTCCTTGTGCGTCCTTCACAATGCCGAAGCACAAGCAAGTATGATGTAGAATCGTTGTGGTAGAAGGTGGTTCGCTCTCAAGAGCTCGGATGGTCAACTCATGTGAAGTGGAAGTTGACACGAAGTCCAAGTATCCTACACATGCACACAACAAAAGAAAGAACGTATGCGCATGGTAGATAAACACATCATCCATCATGATGGTTCTCTTATCTTGCACATAACCATTAGAAGCACAAGTGCGTGAATAATATGATGCAACAATGGCAATATTCATGGCACTAGGTATATGGTGCAAAGAGGTAAGACAAGCATGCTTCATAAGAAATATGTCAAAATCTCCAAATATATGTGAGAATGCTATGGGGGCAAACTCATGATCAAGACTAAAGGCATAGTTGCACTCAATACATGGTAAATCATCTAGCATGAGAGAGGCAACATATGGAGATATATGACAAGAAGCAATAACAATCATGTGCAAATCATGTAAATGGTTGTCATCCACCGCATGAACTGAGCAAGTATGAATCATTGGTGATGCAACATAAGCAAGCATAGTAATCAAGGCGTGTAAACTAGTGGAGCGAAGATGCAACACACTAGAGGAAATCATGGCAATCATGTCATGTGAGCAAATAATTGGCAAAGGCAATGCACATGACATATCACAAGCACGAACACAAAGCAAGATGAAAGTATCATCATAGGCATGGGGCACAAAGCAAACATGGCAATAACAAGCAATATCTCCACCAAGCTTGCAAATACACATACAAGTATGAGAATCAATCATCATGTGTAATGCAACGCATGGGTCACGAATGCATGGCAAAGGCATAGGAATGAGCATATCATGCAAAGTGAACATGGCAAGATGGGCAAAGGATATATAATGGACAACAACCCATAGCCAAGTGAGGGCCATGTAGAAGAAATGAGCGAAGCCTTTGCGCGAAGAGAGCGGTGGGAAAGACACTCCATGGGATCCCAAGTCATGATTGCTCTCTAGAGCTCGTTTTGTCAACTCGTGGGATTGCGAGGTTGACAAGTATTCATGGTTACCTACACAAAAGAGACACAAACCAAAGAAATTGTGCGCATGGTAAATGTACACATCATCCATCATGATGTGTATGTGCACGTGAGAGTTAGCACAAGATAAGCATCGCTCAAAGAAATTTGATGCATGGTATAAGAACATGTCATCCATCATGAAAGAATAGTTATTGTGTATGACACGATGGGTACACAAATTGAGCGTGCAAGTATAAGGCACATCAATAGCATGTTTATTCATGGGGAGCATATTGTGCACACAAGTATTGGGATCATGCAATGAATGGGATGAATCAAAATCTCCTAAAATGTATGTGAAAACTATGGGGGTCTCCTCATGAGCAATAATGGAAACATCATATGGAGAAAATGGACAACATCCAAAACAATGCATATCCGAAGCTAGGTGTTCATGGCATGTCATATGAGATAAATGATGCAAAGGGAGCATATCAATATCATCACAAGAAAAACAAATGCCAATAACCATGGGCTTGTCATCTATGCCATATGTGCAAATTGGGTTAATTTTAATGGCATATGCATAGTCACTATGAAGAGATTGCAAATATGACATATGATTGATCTCATGCATAGCATATGACAAGTCAACCAGATTGTCAAACCTGATGTGACCTAGAGAATTGTCACAAAAAATCCTATGTAACATGGCGTCGCAACTAAAAGACTCGACATGGCAATCATCATACTCATCATAAATGGGTAAATCATCGCATGGGGAAATCATACTAGCATGAAGCATGTCAACAGGGGGATCAACATCATGCAAGCAATCAATGTCATGAATGTCCACTAGTGGGACTAGAGCATCACCTTCACCTATGTTACCTTTGTCATTCCACTCATGTGGTGTAGGTGAGGTGGGAAATACCAAATGGTGGTCATCTTCATCTTGACGGAACCATGTGGGGGTGCATCATATTCCACCATGGCCATCGTCTTGTCCAAAGGGAGGAAAAAGTCATCACGAATCGGCGCATCATCATAGATGGGACCTAGTACCAAATGAGAAGACACAATAGAGGTAGAGGTTAAGTCATTAGAAATCGAAGAGGCCTCACATGCCCTATCAACTATCACTCTCTCTCTCTCTATGTGGTGGTTCACTCACTCCCTGAAAATAGGTGCGCTCAAACTCACATATGGTGGAGTCACTCATCTCACTCAAGAGGTGGGGGTTGTGGCTCTCCTCACATGGGAATTGTGGAAACACATCATATATGGGTCTAGTGGTGAAGTCACTCTCACTCTCAATATGGTGGCAAAAGTCACTCAAGTCATCATACGTCGCCGTGGTCGAAGGGAAAATCCCATGCTCAACCATCTCGTCATCGTCTCCGTGGATGAAGGCCGAAGATGGCACATCATCACTCTCGCCTCCAAAGATGGAAGCATCATCCTTGCTCGCCACATTGTCGCTCGCCTCCAAAGCTTGGTCTTTGAGGTTCTCCGTAGTCATACTTGTCACCGCACCATCTTGAAAAAGAGTCGCAGTAGACTCGGCATCATCAATGCCACAAAGAGGGATGGCGGTGAAGTCGAACTTGGGAGCATCGTCCTGGAGCTCATTGGGCTTGGACATCGTGGTGGTACTAGCCTCATGCTCGTTCTCATGGAGCTTGGTCGTCGCGAAGTGTACTTGGGGTGGAGAAGCTTTGACCTTCATGAGTTCTTGTGCCGCCTTGAGAGCACCAATGTAGTTGTCGTCGAGGGACTTGTAGTTCTCGAGGAACGTCTTGGAGATGTCGTTGTGCAATCCCATCATGAAGTGGAACTTCATCGAAATGGGATCGTCCATGCCGGCTCATCGCAAGGCTTTCTTCATGTAGCGACCAGACCTCAAACGGTCCAATCTCTATGCTCAGGTGTCATCCTTGGATCAGTAATGCTGACACCACACAATACTTGAAGGATTTATAACAGAGTAGCAATCACACACTTATCACATCGAGTGTCTCAAAAGAGAACTTATTACAATAAATATGGCTTAAGGACATCTAATAACGATAACAGCGGAAGGCTTGGAAGATAAGTGAGTCCATCAACTCCAACGGCATCATTGAATATATAACCACGACCTAAAAGCACCTTGCTCGTCGTATGAAAAGTTTGCAACATGAACGTTCCAGCCCAAAACGGGTCAGCACATGGAATATGCTGGCAATGTAACACATAGAGAGTAATGAAAGATATAGGCTATACTATATGCATATTTGGCTCGTGGAAAGCTCTATGGTTACAGTTTTGTGAAAAGCCAATTTTTCCCTACTGCAAAGGAATAAATTTTATTTAACTATCATGGTAGTTGTTAAACATTGATAATGGTTGACAGCATTCTCAATCCCAATTAAGCATCATTATTAAACAAACCCAACAAAATTAATTAGAGAAACATGATGAGATTCACATGATAATCCAAGTACTAGATACTCAAGATGTCCATAACCGGGGACACATCTAACCATGATTAGTTTATACACTCTGCAGAGGTTTGCACATTTTTCCCCACAAGACTCTATCTCCTCCGTTGGATTTCTCGCACTGCATGGTGTTTGAGAAACGGATGACCGAGACATAGTCTTTCAGAAGCACTAGCACCTTACGACCGGGTAGACCGTTACACATACTTTCCCCTACATATGCTAGTCTACCACTATAAGAGTTCGCATGACTTAGTCAACTATGCTAGAGCCCATAGTAGCTTGTGGCTGCACACGGAAGTTTCTAGCATGAATAATCTCATGATCCCTTTGAGCCTGGGTGGCGGTCCAAAAGAAAAACAGGCAATCGCTGGAATACCCAGGTGCCTCAATCCACCCAGATGTGTATTTAAGTTGCCACCTTAGATAAACCATTAATTTAACAATCTCACATCTGTCATGGATACACTCACCCAATCCACGTCTACTAGCATAGCATAGCATAGCATAATAATCAAACGTAGAAGTAACTCCCAAAGGTTTGATAATAAACAGGTAATAGGTACTACCTCAACTACTTCCCAAACCTACAATTTAAATTAGATTCTAAACATGCAAGGTGTGAGGATTGATCTAATGCAATAAAACTAGGTAATTGGAAGTATGATCAAAGTGTTACTTGCCTTGCTGATGATCCGGGAAACCTAGCGATTTGAAGTAGCAAGCGGCGCACTCCGGGTACTCTATCGCAAACAACCAAGCATACAATAAGTACTCATCTAATGCACAGGTAAAACTCGAATAAGAACCAGAAAGTTCAACTTAAGAACTCTGGTTGGCAAAAAGAATCAAATCGAACGAAGCAACGAAAGACAAACGGCAAAAGAAACAGGATTCGTTTACTATTATGGATCTAGGGCAATTTTTACAGTGGCAAAAACTTATTTGAGTTGGTTAAACGGAAAGAGGGTTTCGAGACGAAACTCCAGGCGCTTGAATCGCCTGATTCCGATAAACGAGCGAAAAGTTATACTAAAATGAAAATCGGATCAGGAATCGCGATCAGAAAAATCGTGGATTTAATCCGAGAAAAAGAAAAACGACGAACAGATTAACGAACGAACGTTCGTTATCTGGATCTAACCGATGAATGCGTTCGTTAAAACGAACGAACGAGCGAACGCTCGCTAATCAAATAAACCGGAAAAATCGATCTATAAAAAAACAAAACTAAAAAAACCGAACGAAAAACCAACAAAAAAACCGAACGGTTTTTCGAGAAAAACAGGCGGCGGCGAGGTCTACCTCCGGCGAGCGGCGGGGCGGCGGGGCGGGGTCCGGCGGCGGCGGAAAAGGTGGCAGCGGCGTGGCGGCTAGGGCGGCTAGGGTTTGGGGGGTCCGGCTGGGCCTTCCCCGACTTACAAAGCCGCCCGGGCCTAGTGTCCGTGTCGAACACGGCCCGTTAGGTCGGTTCGTTTTTTTTAAATAGTTACGCTTAGAAAAAAACAATAGGAATACTAAATTGACTCCAAAAATTCCGTAATAAATTTTCTCTGGCTTCTGAAATCAAGCCGCACAGGATGAACATTTATTTGGGGCCTAAATGCAATTTTGAAAAACGCGCATTTTTCCTAAATTCAATAAAATAGCAAATAAAACCAAAATAAAATCTTATTTGATTTTCTTATTAAATCCTCAATATTTCTTTGTTTTGGGAAAGTCATTTTATTCGCCCTCTCATATTTTGATAATAGAAATAATTGAAGATAAAATAAATAAAATCAAATGATCCTATTTTCAAAATTTGAGAAAACTCAAATATGAAAATAATGAAATCCCCAACTCTCTCCGAGGGTCCTTGAGTTGCGTAGAATTTTCTAGGATCAGCCAAAATGCAATAAATTATGATATGCAATGACGATCTAGTGTATAACATTACAAATTGAAAATTTGGGATGTTACACTTAATCTCCTTGAAGTACTCGTCGATGGGCTTGGATCCTTGGATGGTGTTCTCCAATTGGCGTTGAAGTTGTTCCGTGTCGGTTAGGGGCACGAACTCTCGCCGCAAAGATCTCTTCATCTTGCGCCAACTCATGTCGTAGGTCTCCGAAGGTCCATGAAGCCACCATGTGGACGCAAAGTCGTGGAAGTTCCTTGTGGCGCACTTCACTTGATCTTCGGGAGGAACTTGATGTAGCTTGAGGTAGTCGTCCATCAAACATTCCTACTCGAGATACTCCATGGGTTCTTGAGTCCCCTAGAAAGGAACCATGTGGTCGATGTCGAGGTCGTAGTAGCTCGTGGAAGTCGCGGACTTGAGCTTCGGGAGCTTCTCTTGAGGTGCTTGGGGCGAAGATGCCGTATGTCCATAGGCAAAGATGATTTGAAGTCGCTTGGCAAAGATGCCAAGGGGGATGGTGAAGTCGTTGAGCGATTGTTGGTGTTGAGCTCTTGACCTTCTCGTCCTTGTTGGTGATGGTGTCGATGTCGATTTGATTTTGCCGGAGATGGTAGCTCGGAGACATGTGTTCTTGAGTGTCTTCTCAAAGATGAGGAAGACCGCTTGTAGGACTTGATGAGGGCTTTGATCTCCTCCATTTGAGCTTGCATCTTGGCGTCGTTGGAGTTGTTCATGGCATCGAACTCGTCATTGTTGTTGTAGACCGAAGATGAAATGCCTTGCCTATCCATCACTCCAAGAGAAAAATGTGAGTGGTAGAAAGAGAAGAACGAATACCAAATGTAACTTGAACGAAGTTTAAAGTGGATCAATGATCACTCCAATGTGGACAAGGAAATAGCACAATTGGTACCAATTCTTGTCGGTTTCTCACACCTACACAAGTAAGGCTTATGGTGGAGCTCGGTGAGGATAGTGGCACAAAAATTTGATGTAAAATGTTAGCAAGAGTCAATAATGTTGAAAGAGATTCACAAATTCGCAAGTGTAACAAGTAGACCAATAGCAATGAATGGCACACGGAAACACACACACGGATAGATAAATGGGGTCGTGCAACCAAGGAGGAGCACAAAATGTGGAATCCACGGAAAATGCTCGTGTTGCACAACTCAAGAGAGACACTAGCATGATTTCTCTATAGGCGGATACAACACTTGTGCACAACCTATAAGATGCAAAATGTATGAACTTTCTATCCCAAGTATGCTATGTATGTATGGCTCCCAGTGTTATGATCCAAGATGATCCTATATGCAATGTGGTATGATGCTATGGCACTTGCTTACAAGCTTCTTTGCTTTTTCTCTTTTGCTTAAAAGCTTTATTCTCTATTTTTTTGTATGGCCACTTTGTGAAATGCACAAACCAAGATAGCTATTGTGTATATGTGGGAACAAACTTGAGGCACAAGGGATGATATGATACCGATATGATATGGTATGTATGCCATCCGTGTCGATGATGAGTGGCGGTGATCTTGATGGAGATACCAAGATGATGGAGACTCGTCCCTAAGCAGCCGAAACACCTTAGGAAACGGAAAAACCGCGAACTCAAAATCTCAAATGTCAAATGGTGGTAGCGGGATGCGATGGTGGTTTTGTGGAAGCCCAATGGAATTGCGGAGGCAATGATGGGTTGTGGAGTACGCAATGCGGAAGTCGAGGGTAACGTGGTGGACTATACACGGTGTCGGAGTTGGAAGCGCAGTCCCTAATAGCCGAAACACCTTAGGAGACACAACTCACAACACAAACAAAATTGGGTTAAGTTGGGGTGGTGGAAGTGTATGGTGGGCAAGCCTATGTGGGAGTTATGGTGGTGGTGGTTGATGAAGAAACAACCATCCCAAAGTAGCCTAGACACCTTAGGAGACTCAAATCACTCCTCAAGCAACCACTAATGGTATAAGGAACAAAATTGGTTAGGTTGCGGAAGTCGGTTGTGGTTATGCGGAGGTTATGGTGGAAGCCCTAGGCAAAGATGCTAAAGTTCCAAAACATGGATGGACTCAAATGGTTATGGTAGTATTTTTGTTGGAATGGGGATGTCAAGAGCTTTTCAACGAGTTAAAGAACGCGAAAATCGGACTCCGGATGAATTAGTTATGGACAAAACGGTGAAACGGGGATGGCTGAGATGTCAGGGGCCGGACATCCGGGCTCGAGCCGGAAATCCGGATCCTGATGTCCAGAACCGTGCAGATTTGGCACTCCAGGAGCCGGATGTCCGGCTTGGGGCCCGGATGTCCAGCCCGATGGCCCGGATATCCGGCCCGACGATTCCAGATCTCATTTGGGGCGAAATTTTTTGAATTGGGGGTGGAAATTGATGATTTTAGGGGCAAAATTGGAGAGATTTCGTTGATGGAAAGTGGGGAAATGCTAGATCCACTCGAAACCAAGCAAATCCATGGATCAAAATCAATAAAACTTCGTCAAACCAACAAATCACAAAAAAAATTGGGGCTATTTTTGGTGGGGAATTTTCGAATTTAAGACGAAATCAACAAAATCAGGCTAGAAAACAAAGGAGGCTCCGAAATCGTGATCAACGTGGCTCATGATACCAAGATGATGTAGGGTAGAACCCTAATCGCCCGATCTTTCACGAAAGGAGCGGATCCCGCGAAGAACACGAGGAAAATGATGGGGGAAATGAGGGAAATCACGAGGGGAAACACGAGAGAATCACTCAACCAATAAGGAATAGTCACACATGTGCTAGATCCATGAACACAAAGGATTCACACAGTACACAATCAACCAAGGACGATACAAGGGTAGCCAGTCTTCTCCGTAAGGAGGTCTTGATGTTCTTCCCTAAAGAGGGGTCTTGAATCCAAAGGGATTTTCTCCGTAGAGGCCGCAGTCTCTCTCATGGAGTATATCCGATATGGATGAGCGTAGCTCTATCTCTCAAATGAGCTAAACCAACGCTAATCCTAGAAAGTTGGACGAGGTGGAGTATATATAGTCTAGGGGGGAGAAGGGATACACGGGCCTCGGCCCTTCACTGTGCGCAGACATGGGAGGCCGGATGTCCGGGCTAGTCGGGCCGAATGTCCGGGCTTTCAGGCGATGCCGGATGTCCGGGATGGGGAGGCCGGATGTCCGGGCTGGAGTGGTGGCACTTGTCGCTCTCGGGTTCGGAGGGGCCGGCTTTCCGGGCTGGGAGCCGGATGTTCGGGGCCTCGGGAACGGCTGGATGTCCGGGCTGGTGAGGCTGGATGTCCGGGGCATGGGAGCTATTCTCCGTCTTCTTCCATCGTCGCCTCCATAGTTCCCTCGTGGATGGTGTAGTTGTTCCTTGGCGCTTGCACTCCTCCTCAACATCCATGAAGCTTTGACAATACCTATGCATGCACAAGGGAGAAGTGTCAAGTAGTATACCATCCTCGAAGGGGTCAAGTGAGCACATGTAAAGGAGATGATTCACCTTTATGTATGTGATGTAGATGTCGCATGTGTCACTTGCCAAATGGACTCTTGACATGGTGATGTCCATATGATGCTCCGCATCACATAGACACATACCAGAAGGCTCCAAACGGAGTGATGAAAGTTGTCTTCTCCTGGTCCTTAACTGCCATCTTGATGATAACTCGAATAGGCATCCAAAAAACTCAAACGCTCGCAACCTGCCGTAGCATCAATGATCTGATCAATACGAGGGCGAGCAAAAGGGTCAGCCGGACAAGCCTTGTTTAAATCGGTGTAATCCACACACACATGCCATGTGCCATTCTTTTTTAGTACAAGCACTGGGTTAGCCAACCACTCCGGGTGAAAAACTTCAACAATGAACCCGGCCACCAAGAGCCGGGCCACCTCTTCTCCAATCGCCTTGCGCCTTTCCTCGTTAAACCGTCAAAGAAACTGCCTGACCGGCTTAAATTTCGGATCAATATTGAGAGTGTGCTCAGCGAGTTCTCTCGGGACACCCGGCATGTCAGAAGGCTTCCATGCAAAGATGTCCCGATTCTCAGGGATGAACTCCATGAGCGCGCTTTCCTATTTTGGATCCAAGTTAGCACTGATAATGAACTATTTGGATGAGTCGCCAGGCACAAAATCAACCATCTTGGTGTCATCAACTGATTTGAATTTCAACACCGGTTCATGCTCCGTAGTTGGCTTCTTCAAAGACGTCATGTCTGCCGGGTCAACATTATCTTTATAAAACTTTAATTCCTTTGTTGCACAAACAGACTCAGCATAAGCAGCATCACCTTCTTCACATTCCAGGGCTATTTTTCGGCTTCCATGTACTGTGATGGTGCCTTTATAACCTAGCATCTTGAGCTGCAGATATACGTAACACGGCCTAGCAATGAACTTGGCATAAGCCGGCCGTCCAAACAGGGCATGATACGGGCTTTTGATCTTGACCACTTCAAAAGTTAACTTCTCAGCCCTAGAATCGTATCCATCCTCGAAGGCTACTTCCAGCTTAATCTTACCGACTGGGTATGCCGACTTACTAGGTACAACACCATGAAAAACAGTGTTGGACTGTTTAAGACTCTTGTCAGTCAACCCCATGCGACGAAACGTCTCATAATAGAGGATGTTGATGCTACTGCCTCCGTCCATGAGCACCTTAGTAAACTTATATCCACCAACCTGAGCCGCCACCACTAAAGCCAAGTGACCCAGTGTGACGCCCGGATAATTAAGCTATAGCAATTCCCTGTTAACGATGCCATGTCACCACAATTACTATTCTTGATCTCGCGTTAGTTCAAAACCGATTCAAATTCAAAATTTGAATTAAAGGCAAACATCAAAGTTTTCAAACATTAAAACTAAAATGTTCGGTTTGTGCCAAATAAAGCATAGTTAATCATAGTGGTGAAACCCCACTTTGTAAAGTGTTTAAAACTCTAATGTGAACAAACCATTAATAGAACCAATTATTTAAAAGCTTTTAAAATATTAAGCCATCACAAACTATTTTTGTTTTAGGTACCAAGCTAACTGTGGTAGTGGCATAATTATTAGTGCTCTTTTAGGCACAACTTTTGTATTCTATAAAAGATAAAATTTAATAAAATAGAAAAGTGAATTAAATAAATAGAAAAGGAAAAATTGTAAACAAAAAAAGTAAAAAAAACAAAAACAAAAGGCAAACTCCCTCCCTCCTGGGCCCTTTGGCCCAATTGGGCACCCAGCAGGTCGGCCCACCCGTTGGGCTATACCCCCCCTCACCCCGCTGCGTGACCTAACCCACTCCCCCACTTCTCCCACCCCCATGATCTTTAGTTGCATACACCTTTACACTACTAGTACTTACCAGGGATTAAGCTAAGGACAAGAAATGAGAATCTGTATGCATCCCAAATCCATCTTGTGCATAAGCTTTATATCTTCCCGAGATCCAAGGATTTGCTTATGTATAAAATCAAAGAACCTGACGGACTTCATTAAGCCACAGTCTGTCTGAACTCTTCCAGAAATTCAGAGATAATAGATCTTTTCACGCACAATTAGTTCTTACCTTTTGGTAATGATAGTAAAGATTTGTTTGTAATGATGGTACTGATCTTCTGAAACATATGTCGTGGACCCTTCAGACGAGTGACCTGCCATCGCGGACATAGGATATTGGACTTATCTCCAAGATTAGACGGTAAATCAAGTGGCCTTCTACTGATTGCTGAAGTGTTTCTACAAGTAAACTTATTTACTGAACTGCTACAATTTTTCTGCTCCGCACTTACTACCTCTCAAGGGTGAACTGATACCAAACTTCTATTTTGCCAAACTGCTAAAAAAATCTGTGTAGTTTACGTCCATGGCAGCAGTCTGCAGCCGTCGAGCATGCAGTGCTTGTGCTAGCTACCAATGTAGTTTTGTGGTGCCTCTATTGCCGAAAGCATGTTGGCCGCATCACCGGAAAGCTTCCATAGAATGGCCGTGATTCTACTTGGACTGATGTCCGCGCTCCACTTGGATGGTTGCCAGTAACCATGGTGCACGAGCTCGTGGCCGAGGGTGGCCAAGGCGACCACCGGGAACTATAGGTGTGATGTAGGGTAGAACACTAATCGGCCGATCTTTCACGAAAGGAGCGGATCCCGCGAAGAACACAAGGAACACGAGGGGGGAAAGAGGGAAAACACAAGGGGAATCACAAGAGGAACACTCAAACTAACAAGAACAAGTCACAAAGTGCTAGATCCTCGGATGCATGGGGTTCACACGGTACACAATCAACCAAGGACGATACACGGGTAGCCGGTCTTCTCCGTGAGGAGGTCTTGATGTTCTTCCCTAAAGAGGGGTCTTGAATCCGCTTGAAGGATCTTGTCTGGTGGAGGCTCGAATCTTCATGGAGAAGGTATCCAAGTGGATGAGCATAGCTCTATCTCTCAAATGAGCTAAACCAACGCTAACCCTAGTACGGAGCAAAGGGACAAGTATATATAGTTCAAGGGGTAAGTTGGGGGATACATGGGGTGAAACCCCTTTCACTGCGCATAGGAAGGGCGGTAGTACCAGTCATGGGGGCGGTTGTACCGCTGGGCGCTCAGGTACTGGTTCCTGGAGGTGCTTCCGGATGTGCTCAGCGGTTGTACCGGTGCTTGGGGCGGTTGTACCAGTCAGGTGGCCGTTACGGGGATAAACCGGTGCTGCACTGGCCTTGCACTACTCGATCACAGAAGCTTGGCCTGTTGTTGTGCGATGGTTGAGCGGTTGCACCGCTTGTGGGCCTTCAGCGGTTGTACCACTTGGTGTGGGCGGTAGTACCACTCGGGCTGTAGCAGCTGGCTCTCCTTCCCTTGCTCCCGGGCACACTTGGCCTTGGTCCTTAGGATCTCTATGATCTCCTCGGATGGACCTGAGTATGCATAAGGTCCGCGCCTGAGATAACATCCATGTCTTACGTGCGGAAAGGGAAGATTCGGAAAGGAGCGAGTTCACCTTGTGTCCAATGGCGTATGCTTGAGGTCTCAACAGGTGGGCACTAGCGGCTTGGGGAGAAGTCGTACTGTACATGGGGATGATCATAGGATGCTCCGCATCATCTCCCCTCCCTTGGGAAAGATCCGACCTCGGATCGAAAACCTCATCACCATGGAAACAGTTGTCGTGGACGGACTTGTAGTTGGATGGAGTGGAAGACGTTGCGCAATCCAAGTACTCCAAGGTGTCGCCAGAGTGGTATACATGCAAAAAGACCAAACACAAACGACACTCAGAAATACAATGGTTAGAGCACACAAAGTGTCCATCATGTAAGAATGAGTCTGTGCAACAAGATTGAGCATGGCAAGGTGCATGAAGCTTATCCAAAAGAGATGGAATGGTATGCAAAGCATTAATGGGAGCAAAAGCATTCATTGCACACACAAAGGTGTTGTGAATATGATCAATGCAACCACGGTGCAAAATAATGTCATAGAGGGACGGTTTATCAATAGCATGAATAAGACAATGGATGCTCAAGATGAGTATGTGATCATGCAATTGATGATGGGCAATATGATCATGATGTATGAATATGCCATCAAGATAGATCACAACAAATTTTCTAAGAAAATGCACAAGCTCATATATCATGGATGACATGGGGATGCAAGATGCAACAAGGGAAACATAATGTGAGTCAATCCATGCATAAGATGAAAATTTGTCATGTGTATGATATGTCCATCGAGCATGACATGTGTGAGCACAATCAACAAATATGGAGGTGTTGGCGTACCAATGCTCGATGTCATGGCATGAGTGGATGTTCGAAGGTGCATCCAATAAGTCTGAGCGCTCCTCAATGTAAAGGTCCATAGAGCCAATCTCTAATGTCACTCCTCCCTTTGCGAGATGTATCATGTAGACAACAAGACGGAGACAACAATGAAAGAGTGACCCATCCAATATGCGTATTTGAGGATGGCTCAAAGGGAATGAGTTCACCTATATGAGGATGTTGAAAATGTTGGTGTTGTGCATCATGTACGCCTTCACATGACCAAGGTGTTTCATGATGGTGCCACCTTATGAATCCTACAAAATGAAAGAACATGACAAACACTTGGAAAAACAAATGAGGTTAGTGCAAATGAAACACCTATCATTCGAATGGTGAGATACCCAACAAGTGTATGCATCATGCGCATCATAAGAAAGGACAAGGGAGCATTTCATAGTATGGAGGCATATGATGCGAGAACAACCAAATAAAATAAGCTCAATCAAACAAGCATGCATCACAAGTAAGGTGTCCAAGCATATATGCAACAATTGGAGGCAAGCGACAATGAACAAGATGTATCATGTGAGAGGCACGAGCATATATGTCATCAACCCAAGAAAGCGAGAAAGAGTTGAACATGGGTGATGCGACAAAGCAAGCAATCATGGTGATCAAGTCAAGAAAGCTAGTAGCGCGAAGATGCAACATACTAGAAGGAATCATGGCAAGCATGTCATGGGTGCAAATAGTGTGCATGAATGATTCGCATGACATAGCACAAGCATGAAAGGAGGATATGAGCAAAATAGCATCAATAGCATGAGGCACATGATAAACATGGCAATAGCAACAAGGATCTCCACCAAGCATGCAAATACACATAGGAGTATCATAATGGTGAATCATGGGTATATGCAAGCAAGGGTCACAATTGCATGGCAAAGGCATAGAAGAAAGCATAGCATGCAAACTGAACACGGTAAAATTAGCAAGAAGTGAGAAGAAGTATATAGCCCTTAGCCGTGTGAGATCCAAGTGAGAGATGCGCATAGTCGTTGCGCGAAGAGAGCGGTGGGAAGGGTAGTTCACGGGATCCCAAGTCATCTATGCTCTCAAGAGCTCGTTTCGTCAACTCTTGGGATTGAGAGGTTGACGAGTATACGTGAGTACCTACACAAAACAAAGACAAAGGGAAAATTGTGTGTGCGTGGTAGATGTACACATCATCCATCATGATGCGCACGTGCTTGTGTTGATTAGCACAAAATATCCAATGCTCGAATAAATGTGATGCGTGATATAGAAACATGTCATCCATCATGATTGGTTTGTTGTTATGTATAGCATAATGGAGACTCAAATTGTGTAATGCATCACAAGAAATATTTAGAGCATTGTTATTCATGGAATGCATATGGTGCAAGCAATTGTGAGAATCATGCAATGTATGGAATGCGTCAAAATCTCCTAATATGTATGAGGAAACTATGGGAGTCTCCTCATGATCATTTATGGAAACATCACATGGAGAATATTGACAACATCCAGAACAATGCATATTTGGAACAATGTGATCATGGCATGGCATAGTAGATGAATTGCACAAATCATGTAAAGGAAGCATGGCAATATCATCACATGAAAAACAAAAGCCAATGACCATCATCTCGTCATCTATGCCATAAGTGCAAATGGGATTGATTTTAATGGGGCATTCATAGTTACTATGTTGAGATTGAAATGATGCAATATGTGAGATCTCACTCATAGCATATGACAAGTTCAATGGATTGTCAAACATGATGTGACCAATAGAATTTTTACATGATATCCTATGGAGCATAGCATCACAACTAGGAAAATCAACATGCTCATCATCATATTCATCATAAATTGGTAAGTCATGACATGAAGAAGTCGCACTAGCATGAAGCATGGGAATAGGTGGATCAACATCATGCAAGGAATCATTGGTGAGATAATCCACTAGTGAGACTCGAGAAGCACCATCACCTATGTTACCTTTGGAGCATCGCTCATATGTTGTAGGTGAGGTGTCGAAGACTAAGTCATGGTAATCTTCATCGTGATGGAACCATGTGGGTGGTGCATCTTCTTCCACCATGGCCATCGTTGTCTCCATTGGAGGTATGGACTCGTCGAGGATAGGCGTGTCGTCATGTAGGAGACCTAGCACCAAAGAAGAAAACACACTCGATGTAGAGGTTAAGTCGTTGGAAATCATAGTGGCCTCACGTGCCGTGTCAACTACCTCACTCACTAAGTGTTGTGTCTCACTCACTCCCTCTTGTATGCTCTCGCTCATATGGTTGGTGGAGTCACTCAAATGGCTCGCAACCTCACATAGGATGTGCGGCATGCTCTCATGTATGGGGCTAGTGGTGGTCACACTCACCCTCTCATAGGAAATGCTCTCAATGTCACGATGGTGGAGTCACTCATGTCACTCATGTGGTGGTGGCTCTCCTCACATGGCAATTGGGGCATCTCGTCACATGTCATTGTTGGAGAGATGTTGGTGCAAATGTCTCCATGCTCAATCATGTCGTGGTCGTAGCCGTGGATGAAGGCCGAAGATGGCACATCATCACTCTCCTCCAAGACCAAAGATAATGTCTCATGTGTGGTCTCATTGCTTGACTCGGAGTATGAGTCCAATATGGGCGTCGTCTTCATGTTGTTGAAGGGGTTCATGCTCGTCGCCGTGGTCAAAGGGGATGGCCCTTGCACGACCTTCTTGTCACTGTCTTGTAGTTGGAGACCCAAATGATGTGGCACCTCGTAGGTCGTCTCCATGACCGAAGGGAATGTCCCATGCTCAGCCATCTTCCTTGGGGGGCTTCCGAAGATGGAAGTGTCGCCCTCGCTCATAGGTGGTCGCCTTGTACTTGAAGATGTCGATGTAGGTGAACTCATGGGAAGTAGGCGAAGATGTTGTATGTCCGAAGGCGAAGATGCCTTGAGAACACTTGGCGAAGATGCCGAAGTGGTGGTGGTAGTATTCGTAGCGTGCTCTTGGTGGTGCTTGTCTCGTGGTCTTCTATTGTGGTCATGGAGTTTGGACTTGGTGTGAAGTAGGGCTTGTTGGGACTTGTAGGTAGGCGCATCTCGAGCATCTTCATGTTGATGGTGTCGTTGTCATGCTTGAGCTCGATGGCGTTCGTCGTCGTCGTGCACATGATGCTTGGAGGTGACATGTGGACGACTTGCGCTTTGTCGCTTGGGCGCTCCGAAGATGATTGACTTTCTTGCCTCCGCCTTGAGGATGATGAAGGGGAAGAACGTTTGGCCAACAAAGTCCAAATATCCTCCATCCTTTCATCTTGCTCCTCCTTGTGTGCGGAAAGCTTGTTGTCGATGTAGTCCCGTTTCCTCACTTCGGAGTGGCGAATGTCGATGGAGAGGTTCTCGATGCGCTCTCGCAATCTTGATTGTGCGCCTTGCATTTGTCGTTGTAGATCGAAGATTGACGCTTTGGTGATGTAGTTGTTCACGTCGTCGTTGTTGTCGAAGACCGGAGATGAAATGCCTTGCCTATCCATCACTCCAAGCAAAAAATGTGAGTGGTAGAAAGAGAAGAACAAATACCAAATGTGTTGTAGGGTGGAACCCTATGGAGAGATCTTTCACGAATTGGAGGGGGAATCCCCAAGAACAAGATGAACACAAGGAGGGAAAACAAGAGGAACACTCAAGAACAAGTCCAATCACACATCCACTAGACCAACAAACACACAAGATCCACAAGGTACATGAACAATCAAAGGGAAACAAGATACATGGTAGAGTTCATCCCAAATCCTATGAAGGAGATGAGGGCTTGATGATCTAGGTAGATCCTTCCCCAAAGGGGGGGCTTGCATCCCTAGGGATCTTCTCCAATGGAGATCTTGTACTCCAATGGAGCCTTCTCTCTCAAGAGGAATCCCACAAGGGGAGGTACATGAGCTAAGCTCTATGATTTGTGCCTATTCTTAGCTATCCTCTAAATGGAGGGGATGAAGGAGTATATATAGGTCCAAGGGATGAAGGGGTAAGTAGGGGCGAGATGGGGATACAAGGGCCAAGCACAATCAACCAAGCACAGGGGGGCCCGTGTGCACGGGGTAAGTGGAGCCCGTGCGCACGGGGTATCCAGAGACCTGACGCATGAGCCCGTGCGCACGAGGTCCGCGAGGCCCGTGGGCACGAGGGTCCCGTGGGCACGGTACATGCTCGTGCACACGGGGTCGCCTGGGAGCTGCTGCCTTCTCCGCTTCCAGGCTTCCCTCTTGGATGGTGTACATGTTCTCCTCTCCTTGGACTCCTTCTCGATGAATGTGTAGCTCCGCTCACACCTATGTAGGAACACGAGAGAGGGGTCAAGTAGTATACCATCCTCGAGATGTACAAGTGGACAAGTGTAAAGGAGATGATTCACCTTTGTATGTATGAAGTAGATGTCGCACGTGTCACTTGCCAAATGGACTCTTGACATGGTGATGTCCATAGGATGCTCCGCATCATCCCCTCCCCCTTGGGAAAGATCCGACCTCGGATCGAAATCCAAATCACCATGGGAAAGAGATGATGCTGCCGTGTAGTAGTGGACGATCACCAAGCATTCATCATCTTGTAGTTCCAAATGGGCACTCTTCGATGTCGTACCATCTTGTAATTCCTTCAAAAGGAGCAAAGATAACAAGCACTTGGAAATACAAATGTGGTTGGCGTAAGAGAAAAACCAAGCATTCAAGAGGTGATTCACCCAACAAGTGTTTTCATCAAGCATAACATATGGTTTGACAAAGAAGTGTGGCATGGCATTTAAGCATATAAATTGATCACAATCAAGGACATCATGGAAACAAGCATGCAAATGGGAGGTCGATATACAAATATGTGTGACAAGTGAACAAGCATCTACCTCAAGGTCATAGCAAGTGTTCATAAAGCACTCCACAAATCGTCTACGGTATGCATAGGAATCATTCACAAAACCAAATATAATGAGATGTCTAAACATATGGGGCAAGTGCAAGACAATCCAAGCATAATCTGCATAGGGTGTAGTGAAGATATCATGGCACTCAACACGAAGTAAAGAGCAATTGTTCAACATGTGTGAGGCAATTAAGTCAATCATGTCATGGTTGCAAATAGTGGTCATAGACAATGTACATGACATATCGCAAGCACGAACACAAAGCAAAATCATAGTATCATCATAGGCATGGGTCATAAATGGAACATGGCAATAACAAGCAATATCTCCACCAAGCATGCAAATACACATACAAGTATGAGAATGAAGGAACGTGTGTAACGCAAAGCATGGATCACAAATTCATGGCAAAGGTATAGGAATAAGCATATCATGCAAAGTGAACATGGCAAGATGGGCATATAGTATGTAATGGACAATAACCCATAACCATGTGAGGACCATGTAGAAGAGATGCGCGAAGTCTTTGCACGAAGGGAGCAGTGGGAATGAAAATCCACGTAATCCCAAGTCATCATTGCTCTCTAGAGCTCGTTTCATCAACTCATGGGATTGTGAGGTTGACGAGTGTTCATGGGCACGTACACAAAAGAGACACAAACGAAAGAAATTGTGTTTGTGGTAAATGTACACATCATCCATCATGATGTGTATGTGCACGTGAGAGTTAGCACAAGATAAGAATTGCTCGAAGAAATGTGATGCATGGTATATAAACATGTCATCCATCATGAAATAATAGTTGTTATGTATAACACGATGGGGACACAAATTGAGCAAACAAGTATATGGCACATCAATAGCATGGTTATTCATGGGGATCATATGGTGCACACAATCATGGGAATCATGCCAAGTATAGGATGTAGAAAAATCTCCTAATGGGTATGAGGAAACTATGGGGGTCTCCACATGAGCAATAGCGGAAGCATAATATAGAGAAAATGGACAACATCCAAAATAATGCATATCCAAAGCTAGGTGGTCATGGCATGGCATATGAGATAAATGATGCAAAGGAAGCATATCAATATCATCACAAGAAAAACAAACGCCAATAACCATGGGCTTGTCATCTATGCCATATGTGCAAATTGGATTGATTTTAAGGGCATATGCATAGTCACTACGATGAGATAGCAAATATGGCATATTGTTGATCTCATGCATAGCATATGACAAGTCAAGCGGATTTTCAAACACGATGTGACCTAGAGAATTGTCACAAGAAATTGATGAGGACATGACTACCTTGGATATGACCAAAAATATTGCATATATGCATATTTGTCAGGTGATTTCTAGTGCAAACTATTCAATAATCTATTTATGTTAGCCAGAACAAAAATACTTCACACACTTTTGTGTTTTGTCTAATTGCAGATGTATGGGACATTTGTACAATACACATATGAAGATAAGGAAGAAAGAGATGTTTATTTGCTGTCCAAAAAATTCTCTCACGTCACTTTTGGCCCAAGAGAAGATAGAGTCCAAGTCTCTCACGTTCTGGATTCAGATTCGGACTGCACAGACACACCTGACTCAAAACGCACACAAGTTTTTCATACGGACCCGAATTGGGTGATTCTTTTTTTGTTGGAAACTAGATTTCGTGCACTTTCCAACCCAATTGAAATCACCTTCAAATTCGTCCGGAGCGTTGAGTTGTGGACGAAACAATCTGATGCTGTAGCAGAATCCGAGTCAAACTACAAGTCCAAAGGTGTTACATCACCTCCACTTGGGCCCATTGGCCTTGTACGACCTAGATTTAGTTTTAGGCTGCCTTGTGACGTCCTCCCACCTCCTTGGCCGCCACCCCTTGCTCCTATATAAGTAGATCCATCTAGTAGCTTTTCCTTGGGATTTGTTTAGTTAAAAGTTAGCCATTGCAACTTCGTGTACTTCGTTTGTGTCCAACGACCAGACCAAGACCGCTTACGGATCCCCACCATTATCAATACTTCATATATATTCGCAATATTCAGATTGCTTTATCATATTCTTGCTCGTTCTTCGATTGCTTGCAGGAATAGACCTTCGTGGTCAGGCTGACCATGCTTCCAGCATCGTCAGTAACCTCTCGGAGTTGGTTTAGCGATTGCTAAGGCGCAACATCGTGAATGTTTGTAGTCGGATCGTCAAAGTCGTCTCCACCAAATCGATAGTTATCATCTCATCGAAAGATCGGGACACCCTCGCCTCTATCAAGTGGTATCAGTTTTCAGGTTGCTCGGTGAGAATTTCCAGTTTTCCTAGATTAGATTTATTTTCTTACCTATTGTCCAAGAAAAAGCCACACAAAAAAAAGTTAGATCTGTTCATCCTTTATCCAAGCCAGTCTAAGCCTTTGCAATTTTCTATTCATTGCTTGCATAGTTGAATTATCGGTTGCATCGTCGTGTCAGTTGCTGGTCTTAGCGTCTAGTTCCTTTAGAGTTTCGAGTTCTGTTCACATTAGTCACGCCGCCGCTGCATCATTATCCCTTCCGCTGTCCACCATCCCATCTATTAATTTCCACCACGTGCTACGCACTGTTCATTGTCATAATCATAGTTGAGGTCATTCACATCTTCGCCTGATCCAATCTGCATCTTATCTAGTTTGTCTTGGAAAGAAAAAAAAGATAGAGAAAAAAAAGAGAAAAAAGGAAAGAAAAAAAAGAAAAAGAGAAAGAAGAAAAATAAAAAAAGGGTGAGAAAAAAAAGAGAGAAGAAAAAAAAATTGGATCTATCTAGAATCAATCTCGTACCTGAATTCGGATTGGAATCTGTTTTGCGCACTGTTCAGTAAAACAGGTGTATCTTCCTCATACGAAGTCCGTTTTGGCTCCGTGAGTACTCAAATTGAAGCTAGCAACGAGCCGCATCTAAATAGTTGCAGAAGCTATTTCAATATTTGACACCTCAAAATCGGCTACTAAATAGGTCTTTTTGCCCTCCGAAGTTCGTGAACACAACTTGTTCCAATTTTTCAGGCCAGTTTTAGAATTCTTTGACTCCTCATATCAACTCGGAATTGAGTGATTCTTTTTGCATTGGAAAGCTTGAGTTACTAGCATTCTTTGAAAGAATTTATCAAAAAATTGTCTCAAACTTTTCAAGAGGAAAGTTGGAGAGAGAGTTGTTGTATATCCTGCTTGGCAGTTGTTTTTCATCATTATCTTCACTGCCGTTGTGATCTTCACTTATATCTTGCTGTCAAGAGCTACTTAGTATCCTTCATTGATGCTAGTTGTGCTACGCCGTGACCTCATTAGTGTTCTAGGCTCGCGTCTCTAGTCCGGTCTAGCCTAGGACCAGCACAGTACCGTCGTTGAGCGTTTATTCAACATTGCATCTTTGAATTGATTATTGCTAATCTTTTGCTACCATATATAGCCAACCCAACTCCACATATTTCTACACCGTGTATACGTACGCTCCCCTGGCAATCGCTTTACTCAATATTCGGAGTTACTTGACACCGCTGGTTGCCGATCACCGCCTGCTGCATGGTAAGAACTTGTAAGACATTGATATTTGCTTTACTGTGAGCGTTTTACCACCACATCCTAGTAGTTATAGGAACATTATTTTTGGGTTTTGTTTCTTGTTCTACTAATCATGACAGGATCCAGAGTCAATTCATGGGCTTTGTCGATCGCGGGAGACGTGCCACCACCTTTGCAAATACCACAACCGTCACGAGAGGTGCACAAACATCCAAATGCACATGATCAGGTTAATGTATCTATACCACCATTTAATGGCCGTTTTAAACCTGCTTTATATATTGAATGGGAGTTCGACATAAAAAATATATTTGCTTCCCATAATTTCAATGAACATAAAAAGGTTAAGGTTGCGGTTGGTTCTTTCACTGGTTATGCTTTGGTTTGGTGGAGTGAATATTGTCGGTTACACCCTGATTATATACCTACTACTTGGGATGATTTGATACTTTCCATGCGACATACTTTCGTCCCTGCTTATTATACTCGTGACATGATTAAGAAGTTGCAACACTTAAAACAAGGTAGTGAAACTGTAACAAAATATTATGATGATTTACAAACTACCTTGTTGCATTCCTCTTTAGAAGAAAGTGAAGATGATTTTATGGATAGATTTTGGGTAGGATTAAACCATGATATTCAAGAGATACTAATTCATGAAGAGTGTTATCCTATGGACCATTTGTTTCATCTTGCTTGCAAAGCTGAACAGGAAATAAAACGACGTGTTGGCCACGAGGAGAACAAGCGCACGGTGCACATTCCAAGAGTTGATATGATTGTTCCTTCAACTACTAGGCATACTATGACAACCACATCCGTTGTTGTCAGGACTACATCACCTCCACCATGTGACACATCGCCCCCGAGAGTGGCTACATCATCTAAGTTGATCATAAGAGGTAATGACAAAGGTACTGATCTTCCATCTCTACATGAGAATGATGAATGCCTTGTCAATTTGAATGCACCATCTGATGAGCTACCCACTACTTTGATCACACCACCTATTTTAGAGGACTACATTGATAATTTGACTTTGCCATGTGATCAAACAACTGAAATACCAACAATTTTGAGTGCACCCATTGAATTAACTGTTGATGCAAAAGAACCAATGTTTAATCATTTTGATATGACCTCTAATCTTGGTGATGATTCTGTGTTGAATGACTTATTGCATGTTTGCTTATTTAAGCATGTTGTAGCATGTAAATTTGATGCAAGTAAGGTTTATTCACCAATGTTGGGATGGTTTAATGATGAACATTGTCAATCTTTTGAAATGAATAAGAGCTTCACTTATATGTGCAAACTGAGTTGCAATATTTTCATGCCTTCTACTTCTTGTGCTAATTTTTTGGCTTTAGATTTTATGAACTATGCAAGTTACTCCTCTATTCATGTGTCATATATGCAAAAATCAAGGGAAGTAAAAATGGATGACATATACATATACAACATGTACACCTTGTCTCTTTTGTTAGCCACATTTCAGATTAAGCAACGCCGAGGACGGCTTTATTTTCAAGAAGGGGAGGATGATGAGGACATGACTACCTTGGATATGACCAAAAATATTGCATATATGCATATTTGTCAGGTGATTTCTAGTGCAAACTATTCAATAATCTATTTATGTTATCCAGAACAAAAATACTTCACACACTTTTGTGTTTTGTCTAATTGCAGATGTATGGGACATTTGTACAATACACATATGAAGATAAGGAAGAAAGAGATGTTTATTTGCTGTCCAAAAAGTTCTCTCACGTCACTTTTGGCCCAAGAGAAGATAGAGTCCAAGTCTCTCACGTTCTGGATTCAGATTCGGACTGCACAGACACACCTGACTCAAAACGCACACAAGTTTTTCATACGGACTCCGAATTGGGTGATTCTTTTTTTGTTGGAAACTAGATTTCGTGCTCTTTCCAACCCAATTGAAATCACCTTCAAATTCGTCCGGAGCGTTGAGTTATGGACGAAACAACCTGATGCTGCAGCAGAATCCGAGTCAAACTACAAGTCCAAAGGTGTTACATCACCTCCACTTGGGCCCATTGGCCTTGTACGACCTAGATTTAGTTTTAGGCTGCCTTGGGACGTCCTCCCACCTCCTTGGCCGCCACCCCTTGCTCCTATATAAGTAGATCCATCTAGTAGCTTTTCCTTGGGATTTGTTTAGTTAAAAGTTAGCCATTGCAACTTCGTGTACTTCGTTTGTGTCCAACGACCAGACCAAGACCGCTTACGGATCCCCACCATTATCAATACTTCATATATATTCGCAATATTCAGATTGCTTTATCATATTATTGCTCGTTCTTCGATTGCTTGCAGGAATAGACCTTCGTGGTCAGGCTGATCGTGCTTGCAGCATCGTCAGTAACCTCTCGGAGTTGGTTTAGCGATTGCTAAGGCGCAACGTCGTGCACGTTTGTAGTCGGATCGTCAAAGTCGTCTCCACCAAATCGATAGTTATCATCTCATCGAAAGATCGGGACACCCTCGCCTCTATCAGAAATCCTATGTAACATGGCATCACAACTAGGCAATTCAACATGCTCATCATCATAGTCATCATAAAGTGGTAAGTCATGACATGAGGAAGTCGCACTAGCATGAAGCATGGGAATAGGTGGATCAATATCATGCCAGCAATCAATGTCAAGAATGTCCACTAGTGGGACAAGAGTATCACCTTCACCTTTGTTACCTTGTTCATTCCACTCAAGTGTTGTAGGTGAAGTGGTAAATACCAAATGGTTGTCATCTTCATCTTGATGGAACCATGTGGGGGGTGCATCATATTCCACCATGGCCATCGTCTTGTCCAAAGGAAGGACGAAGTCGTCGAGGATCGGCGCGTCATCATATATGGTACCTAGCACCAAATGAGAAGACACAATAGAGGTAGAGGTTAAGTTGTTAGGAATCGAAATGGCCTCATATGCATCATCAACTATCTCACTCTCTTTATGTGGTGGTTCACTCACTCCCTCAAGGTAGGTGCACTCAAACACACATATGGTGGAGTCACTCAAATCACTCAAGTGGTGGTGGTGGTGGCTCTCCTCACATGGGAATTGGGGTAACTCATGATATATGGGGCTAGTGGTGAAGTCACTCTCAATCTCAATATGGTGGCTAAAGTCACTCAAGTCATCATATTTTGCCGTGGTCGAAGGGAAAATCCCATGCTCAACTGTCTCATAGTCGTCGCCGTGGATGAAGGCCGAAGATGGAACATCATCACTCTCGTCGTGGATGAAGGCGAAGATGGCACATCATCACTCTTGCCGTCTTGTAGCATGGTCGGTGCAAAGTGAGCTCGGGGTCGAGTAGAGTTGGCCTTCATGAGTTCTTGCTCTGCCTTGAGAGCACCAATGTAGTTGTCGTCGATGGACTTGTAGTTCTCGAGGAAGATAGTCTTGGAGATGTCGTTGTTCAATCCCATCATGAAGTAGAACTTCATCCAAATGGGGTCGTCCATGCCGGCACGTCGCAAGGCTTCCTTCATGTTCTTGAAGTACTCGTCGCGGGACTTGGATCCTTGTATGGTGTTCTCCAATTGGCGTTGAAGATGTTTCGTGTATGTGGAAGGCAGAAATTCTCGCTGCATAGTCTTCTTCATCGTGGGCCATGTCATGGTGAAGCTTGTTGAAGGTCTATGAAGCCACCATGTCGATGCATAGTCATGGAAGGTACTTGTGGCGCACTTCACTTGATCGTCGAAGGGTACTTGATGTAGCTTGAAGTAGTCGTCCATCTTGCACTCCCACTTGAGGGATTCGTCGGGGTCAATAGTCCCAAAGAATGGAATCTCCTCGGTGTTGTCGACGTCGTAGAAACTCGAGGGAGTAGTGGACTTGAGCTCATGGAGTAGGCGAAGATGCCATACGTCCGAAGGCGAAGATGCCTTGAAGTCACTTGGTGAAGATGCCAAAGGTGTTGACGAAGACGCAGCCTTGTAGTTGATGTCACGGCTCTGAATAGCCCGTGTGCACGGGGGTCGAGGGCCCGTGTGCATGGGGTTGGCAGAGCAGCCAACGCCTGGCCTGAACCTCGCTCTTCATGGTCATGTCGATGTCGATGCTTGTGTGTACTTGCCGGAGATGGTAGCTTGGGAGTCTTTGCACTTGAGCGTCTTCTTGAAGATGCGGAAGACCGCTTACGGTTATTGATGAGGGCCTTGAGCTCCTCCATTTGTTTGTCCATCTTGGCGTCGATGAAGTTCTTCATAGCATCGAACTCGTCGTCGTGGTTGTAGACCGGAGATGATGTGCTTTGCCTATCCATCACAAGACTCGAGCAAAGGTGAGTAGGAAATGAGATAAACAATACCAAGCTACCTTTTCCCAACATTGAGGATGTATCTCGTATCACTCAATGTGAAATGAAAGAATAGTGGAATTGGTACCGGACTTGTTCAGTCACACCTACAAAGTAAAGCTTATTGAGGGGCTTGGTTAGGACAAGTGGAAAAAATTTCATGCAAATTGAAGTCCAAGATATTGTAAATGTTTAAATAAATCCAAAGGACTCAAAATGAAAAGCAAGTGATCACAAATATAGAGGAGGGCAATAAAGAAACACAGACGGTGGGACAATGGGGCTTGTGCAACTATAGGGATGGGCAATACAAGATTGCCTAACGAAGACTAAGCTCGTGTTGCACAAACACTAGGAGAGCACTAGTTTGATTGCACACTTGGGCATGATTCACCACTTGGCACCAACCTATATGCATGCAAGCTAAATGTTTCCTATTCCATGTATCCTCATGCACAAGTATCTCTTTTCATGCTCAACTCTCTTTTGGTTATAAGCTTATGATCTTTCTCTTTCTTGCTTAAAAGCTTTTTTTGACTTTTTTTCTTCCTCTCCACTTTTCTTATTGAGCCTCAACCACACATATGAGATAGGTATCACAAGATATGCACGGGAGCAAGCAATCGCACTATACGATATGTCCAATGATGCAATAATATGATATCGAATCACTATGGTGCACAGTTTTCGCGAAGCCCGGCAATACTCGGATAGCTAGTCTCAATAGGTATGAAGGTATTCGCAAAGATGGTGGGGCTATCAAGATGTAATGGCAAGGAAGGAAAATTTTATGATGGAATGGATACCATCATCCCACTTAACCTTTTACGAAGTCGGTGGGTAACCGGCCTTGCTTCCGGTTGAAGATGGTCTCAAAGGATGGATGGACGTCATCGATGTGGAAGCTCATGGTGGATGTAGTCGATGGACCGATACAAGTCATCGGTGGTGGATGAATATGTAACCATCCCTAAGTAGCCGAAACACCTTAGAAGACTCAAATCACAACTACAACAACCACAAATACCAAAGGAACCAAAATGGGTAAGTTTGCGGAAGTTGTGTGTGGTGGTGTGGAAGCTATGGCGGAGCCTATGCAAAAGATGCAAAAATGGAGAAAATTTGATGGAATTAAATGGTGGTAAAACAAAGGTGTGCAGCTCGGGCACGTCGCTAGCTTTTCAACGAGCCAAAGAACACCCAAATCGGAGTTCGGGAGTGGAAGTTATGACCAAAAACGTAAAGTGGATGCAGCTGATTCTGGGAGGGCCGTGCGCACGGGGTCCAAGGCCCTTTGACACGGGGTCCAAGGCCCTTTGACACGGGGTCCCGTGCGCACGGTACATGTACCGAGGGCACGGGGTCACCTGGGACTACGAGGGGGCCCCTGGGCACGGGGCTGGGAGCCCGTGGGCACGGGGGAGGCGGAAATTTCGCGATTTTCTTGTCAAATTCGATGGAAAGAAACATTTGGGTATGGGGACGCAATAGAAGTTAGATCTACTTGCTAGACACCAGATCCACGGATCAAAATCAACAAAAAGTCACAAAAACTTCAAATCACAAAAAAAAGTATGGCTCTTTTTGTGCGGAATTTTTGAAATTGGGCAAGAACAAGCAAAATTAGGCTAGAAAAACAAAGAGGGGGCTCCAATTTTGTGATAAATGTGGCTCTAGATACCAAGATGTCATAGGGTGGAACCCTATGGAGAGATCTTTCACGAATCTGAGGGGGAATCCCCAAGAACAAGATGAACACAAGGAGGGAAAACAAGAGGAACACTCAAGAACAAGTCCAATGACACATCTACTAGACCAACAAACACACAAGATCCATAAGGTATATGAACAATCAAAGGGAAACAAGATACATGGTAGAGTTCATCCCAAATCCTATGAAGGAGATGAGGGCTTGATGATCTAGGTTGATCCTTCCCCAAAGGGGGGGCTTGCATCCCTAGGGATCTTCTCCAATGAAGGTCTTGTACTCCAATGGAACCTTCTCTCTCAAGAGGAATCCCACAAGGGGAGGTACATGAGCTAAGCTCTATGATTTGTGTCTATTCTTAGTTATCCTCTAAATGGAGGGGATGAAGGAGTATATATAGGTCCAAGGGATGAAGGGGTAAGTAGGGGCGAGATGGGGATACAAGAGCCAAGCCCAATCAGCCACGCACAGGGGCCCCCGTGTGCACGGGGTAAGTGGAGCCCGTGCGCATGGGGTATCCAGAGACCTGATGCATGAGCCTGTGCGCACGGGGTCCGTGAGGCCCGTGGGCACGGTACATGCTCGTGCGCACGGGGTCACCTGGGAGCTTCTGCCTTCTCCTTGGCGCTTCCTTCTCCGCTTCCAGGCTTCCCTATTGGATGGTGTAGATGTTCTCTTCTCCTCGGACTCCCTCTCGATGAATGTGTAGCTCCGCTCACACCTATGTAGGCACACGATAGAGGGGTCAAGTAGTATACCATCCTCGAGATGTACAAGTGGACAAGTGTAAAGGAGATGATTCACCTTTGTATGTATGAAGTAGATGTGGCACGTGTCACTTGCCAAATGGACTCTTGTCATAGTGATGTCCATAGGATGTTCCGCATCAAAATGTACCTTGACCGAAGTTGAAAGGGGATCAACGATCACTCCAATGTGGACAAGGAAATAGCACAATTGGTACCAATTCTTGTCGGTTTCTCACACCTACACAAATAAGGCTTATGGTGGATCTCGGTGAGGATAGTGGCACAAAAATTTGATGCAAAATGTTAGCAAGAGTCAATAATGTTGAAAGATATTCACAAATTTGCAAATGAAACAAGTAAACCAATAGGTATATGTGGCACGCGGAAACACACACACGGATAGATAAATGGGGTAGTGCAACCAAGGATGAGCACAAAATGTGGAATCCACGGAAAATGCTCGTGTTGCACAACTCAAGAGAGACGCTTGCGCGATTGCTCAAAAGGCGGATATGACACTTGTGCACAACTTATAAGATGCAAAATGTATGAACTTTCTATCCCGAGTATGCTATGTATGTATGGCTCCCGGTGTTATGATCCAAGATGATCTTATATGAAAATGTGGTATGATGCTATGGCACTTGCTTACAAGCTCTTTGTTCACTCTTTTTCTTTGCTTAAAAGCTTTATTCTCATTTTTTGTATGGCCACTTTTGCACAATGCACAAACCAAGATAGCTATTGTGTATATGCGGGAACAAACTTGAGGCACACGAGATGATATGATAACAAGATGATACCTATGGTATGGTATGTATGCAATGGGAGGTGTAGCTCGATGATCACTAATGTGCACAAGTAACGTTGCTAGCAATACTCAAATGGCTAGTCTCGATAGGCAAGTGATGCAAAATGGGCTAGGGGTTATCAATGCAATGGCAATGGAATATACAATGGAGGGATACCACGATACCAAGATGATATGGAGGTTATCGTCCGTGTCGATGATGAGTGGCACTAATCTTGATGGAGATACCAAGATGATGGAGACTCTTCCCTAAGTAGCCGAAACACCATAGGAAATGGAAAAACCGCAAACTCAAAATCTCAAATGTCAAATGGTGGTAGAGGGATGCGGTGGTGGTTGCGGAAGCTCAATGGGATTGCGGAAATGCAATTATGGGATTCGAGACGCAATGCGTAAGTGGAGGGTAAGGTGGTGGACTATACACGGTGTCGGAGTTGGAAGCACAGTCCCTAAGTAGCCGAAACACCTTAGGAGACACAACTCAAAACACAAACAAAATTGGGTTAAGTTGGGGGTGGCGGAAGTGTATGGTGGGCAAGCCTATGCGGAAGTTATGGTGGTGGTGGTGGTTGATGAAGAAGCAACCATCCCTAAGTAGCCTAAAAACATTACGAGACTCGAATCACAACTCAAGCAACCACATATGCGATGGGGAACAAAATTGCTTAGGTTGCGGAAGTCGGTGGTGGTGTAGCGGAGGATGTGGTGGAAGCCCTAGGCAAAGATGCCAAAGTTCCAAAAATTTGATGGAGTCAAATGGTGTTGAAACCTACGTATATGGATGGGGGATGTCAATAGCTACTCAACGAGCTCAAGAACGCGAAAATCGAACTCCGGATGTGAAAGTTATGGTCGAAACGGTGAAACTTGGAACGCTGAAACTGGGAGGGGCGGAAGTACCGCTTGGAAGGGCGGTAGTACTGCTTGTGGAGCTCAGCGGTAGTACCCCTTGGTGGGGCAGTAGTACCGCTCGTGTCGGGAAAATTCCAGAACTGGATCGGGGCGAATTTGAGGCGGAAAAGGATGATTTCGTGGTCAAAATTCAAGCGATTTCATGGATGGAAAGTGGAGAAAATTGGGGAGATGCTAGATCCACTTGAAACCAAGAAAATCTATGGATCAAATCCAAGAAAACTTTGTCAAACCAACAAATCACAAAAAAAAATTGGGGCTATTTTTGGTGGGGATTTTCTAATTTCGGGAAGAACACAACAAAATTAGGCTAGAAAACACAACGGGGAGGCTCCGAAATCGTGATCAACGTGGCTCATGGTACCAATATGATGTAGGGTAGAACTCTAGTCAGCCGATCTTTAACGAAAGGAGCGGATCCCACGAAGAACACGAGGAACACGAGGGGGGAAAGAGGGAAAACACAAGGGGAATCACAAGAGGAACACTCAAACTAATAAGAACAAGTCACAAAGAGCTAGATCCTCGGATACATATGGTTCACACGGTACACAATCAACCAAGGACGATACACGGGTAGCCGGTATTCTCCGTGAGGAGGTCTTGATGTTCTTCCCTAAAGAGGGGTCTTGAATCAGCTTGAAGGATCTTCTACGATGGAGGCTCGAATCTCCGTGGAGAAGGTATCCAAGTGGATGAGCGTAGCTCTATCTCTCAAATGAGCTAAACCAACACTAACCCTCGTACGGAGCTAAGGGACAAGTATATATGTCCAAGGGGTATGTTGGGGGATACATGGGGTGAAACCCCTTTCACTGCGCACTGGAAGGGCGGTAGTACCGGTCATGGGGGCGGTTGTACCACTAGGCGCTCAGGTACTAGTTCCTGGAGGTGCTTCCGGATGTGCTCAGCGGTTGTACGGGTCAGGTGGCTGTTACGGGGATAAACTGGTGCTGCACCGGCCTTGCACCACTCGATCATAGAAGCTTGGCTGGTTGTTGGGCGGTGGTTGAGCGGTTGCACCGCTTGTGGGCCTTCAGTGGTAGTACTGCTTGGTGTGGGCGGTAGTACCGCTTGGTGTGGGCGGTAGTACCACTCGAACTGTAGGAGCTGGCTCTCCTTCCCTTGTTCCCGCGCACACTTGGCCTTGGTCCTTAGGCTCTCCATGATCTCCTCGGATGGACCTGAGTATGCATAAGGTTCACGCTTGAGATAGCATCCATGTCTTACATGCGGAAAGGGAAGATTCGGAAAGGAGCGAGTTCACCTTTTGTCCAATGGCGTATGCTTGAGGTCTCAACATGTGGGCACTTGGGGCTTGGGGAGAAGTCGTAGTGTACATGGGGATGATCATAGGATGCTCCACATCAAGGTGCCCGTGCTTGTTCTCGGTAATGAACTCACATGAGGTGGAGGTGATGACGAGAAGTAGGGATCACGGGTGGCCTTCATCTCACCACCGGATACGGGGTGCTCGCGCTCGTGGACGCCGAGGACGGGATCGACAACAAATCAGGACACTAGTGAAATCGAGCTATTCGTCGAGCAGCTGAAACATTTTTAGTATCGGTTAGATACAATTCCAAACTAGTACCTGAAAATCGCATCCCCAAATATGGATGTCGAGCTTCAGAGTTGGAAGTAATCTAAATAGAGCAATCTCAAAACATTGAACTCAGACATACATGAAGTACAAAAAGTCAATATGAGCAGAAATATCTAATAAGAACACCACATCATGAGAGAGTTGATGCATCATCAGTAGTTTAGGAGATGGAATAGAGCACGACAAGTAGAGACATAATCAATTTTTTTATATAGCCAGACTATTTTTTCAACACACATATTGAACCGTTACTGGGGTTCTTAATGTGCTGATGATAGAAAACATGTTGAACTGAAAGTTGGGCTTCCAGAACTACCGAATGTTTTGGGTTATTTTATGTAGGCTTGTGTTATCTTTTTTCTGAACTCCAAATCACAATTACAATCACAATACACACATGTACTACCTGGATCGAGAAACTTCACTTAACAATAGAGAAACTTGTTTTGGCAAGAGGTAGCACCTGCATGAGGTAGCACCTGCTGCATACATATTTTGTTGCCTATACTTGTACGACATGGAGATGGAACAGTACATGTATATGTACAAATTCACTTAACAATAGAGAAACTTGTAACAAGATATTCATTTCTCTCTAGACATATTATCAAACAGGTTGTGAGTACCATACCACCAAGATAAAACATAGCACTCTTGTGTATTTTTTTCTCAGGACAAAATATATTGTAGGTGGAAGAAAACATAGCACACCCATCAGCACATGGAAGGCCTCGTTGAAATGCAGTCAACCAGTCCCCAAAATCGAAAAAATATTACAAAGGCGGAAGAAAAGGGGAGGCAAGTTTCTGACCGCTGCTTTTGAACGACCCCTCATTGAACGACCTTGGTTGGCGGTGGTGAACGGACTGTCAGGCCTGCTCCTGTCGACAACACTTGAAATGCCACAGTACCGATTCAGTTTGCCCGATGAACGACAACCGTTGATCTTCCATCTAAAGGTGGCTGGGCACTCCTACCGCTTCGCAGCTCGGATCGTTTTCACAACCGTTGATCTGGGAATGGACGGCTATAACCGAGTCACTTACTTTCTAAAAGTTACCGCGCGTTTGTCGTTTTACTGTACCTGTCATTGTGTTCTCTTTTACCTCGCCAGACTCCTTTTAAGCTCGCCTCCGGCTTGTGGAGAGGGCATCTTGATTGTAACTGGGCTTGGCCCTTAAGCCGCCGTGTTCTGGCTGGCCAGAAACCCTCGCTACCCTAGCTTGATCGAATGAAATTGCTCCCCAAAATTGCCCCAAAATTTGAGTGATTTCCCTTGTTGTGTGAGAATTCAGAGTCAGTTCTAGCTAGATCCTAACAAGTGGTATATAGAGCAAAGGTTATTTGTCCTTGGAGGCGAGATCTGAGTCCCAGATCCGATCTGGACTCCGACCTGTTGCGGCGACAGTGTTGGCGGTGATTGGTGGCGGTAGATCGATCGGCAGCAGAAAGGTAGGAGTAGTGGTTCCTGGAGAGAATTTCTTCAGTGTAAAATCCCACCCAACCCTCACTTTCAGTGCTGCTTGCTCAGGCGGCGCGGCGTCTTCTTCATCGACTGAGAGAGAGAATTGGCGATAGTGCGGGTTGGTTTCTGGGCGACCGGTGTAAAATCCCTTCCCACCACGTCCCAAGAAGAACTTTGAGCTGGATTTGCAGGGCATGACAAACAAAAACCCAACAGAGATGGCGGGTGAAACTCAGGATGCTGAACTTCTGGAACTCGAATCTCTACAGTTGGACATCAAAACATCAGGCAAGATCGAGAAGAGGACATGAAGGAGTTTTACAACTTTATCGAGTCTGTAAACAAGAATTTTGCCAGCATCCAGAGGAACTTCAAGAAAATACAGAGCACCTTGCAAAAATTGGCCACGGAGCAGTAGAGGGAAGAAGAGGAGGAGGAGGAAGAAGAGAGGCCAGATCCTCCCTCTGGATAGGGCAGCACTACTATTCCTCCAGGCAGGCTGAAGCAACTACCAAACAACCACCTGGCTAATGATAAAAAGGACCCAAATATGGGCGGCTCAGCCATGTTGGTTGACAAGACCACGGAGAAACCATGGAGAAACCACCCCAAAGCCAAGTCACTATGGTATCTCCTAATTACATGCAAAGAACTGAACTTGGATGGCACTAAAAAAGGACCTTATAGGCACCCAAATCATGCTGCCAACAAGCAGGAATTTCATACCCCGCAACAACAGCAAGGTCAGATAGCACAACATCTATTAATAGTAGAGGAATTTCCTGAAGCTGAGATCAGAAGAGACAGACACATGAATTATACTCCAGAAATCAGAAGAAATATCCTTTCTGTCAAGCCTGCAAAGTTAAACATTGCTGAGTTTGAAGGAGTGGATGTTGATGCCTAGATACAGAATAGAGAGCAGTATTTCTCTACATCTAGAACACCAATTGAGCAAAGAACTGAAATAGTAGTTTCCTATCTGAAAGGGGAAGCTATCCAATGGTGGAGGGGCACTGGGTTTATTGTCAGCAATACACCTTGGCACAAATTTTTCTCTGCTATCACACAAAGATTTGCTGTTACATCTGATGCAGAGCATCCCAAAACCATCCCCATGGACTCAACTACATCTCCTATGACACCTCTTAGGCCCATGACACGAGCACGTGCAAGAGCCCTTGAAACCGAGGTGACATCTCTCCTCTCACATTTCCACTTTGATGCACATGAGACATGGCTACTACCTCATACGGACACTTTGTGCATTCTCAGGTATCATGGAGAAGCTAAGGAGCAAGGAGAAGAAGAAGAGGAAGATGGACGTGAATACAGAGATGAAGAAGAAGAACTGCTCAAAGTCTCCAGGCTCCGGACGACCGACGAACCCCGGACGTCCGACGACCTCCAGGCTCCGGACGTCCGGCCTCCTCCGGATGACCGACACTGCCACACCCGAGCCAAAACAGACGGACATCCGACGCCACCTGGACGACCGACGCTCCTCGGACGACCGACCCCGACCGGACGTCCGATCGAAGACCACCCGAGCCGAATCTACGGACATCCGACAGGCATCGGACGTCCGGACCCTCGCGAGCCTCTGGACGACCGGTGACTCCCGGACGTCCGACGCCTGTGCACCATTTCGTATTGGGCCGCAACCCATGTACCCCTTCGCCCCCTCTTTTGCACTAAGACTATATATACTCCACCTCGTCCAACTTTCTAAGGTTAGCGTTGGTTTAGCTCATTTTGAGAGATAGAGCTACGCTCATCCACATCGGATCTACTCCTCGTGAGAGACCGCGGCCTCTTCGGAGAAGATCCCTTTGGATTCAAGACCTCCTTGTAGAGAAGAACATCAAGACCTCCTCATGGAGAAGACCGTTACCCTTGTATCGTCCCTAGTCGATCGTGTACCGTATGAACTCTTATGTATCCAAGGATATAGCACATGTGTGACTTTCTTGTGTTGGTTTAGTGATTCTCTTGTGTTTCCCTTGTTTTTCCCCTCTTTTTTCCCTCACATTCTCTGTGTTCTTCATGGGATTCCGCTCCTTCCATGAAATATCGGCCCATAGTGTTCCTACCCTACATCAACATCTGTGTGTGAAAATGTGAAGGCTTTCCACAAGTTAACTCAGCATGCTTCTGTTGCTCAATACATTTCTGAATTTGAACAGCAAATGAATCTGATGAGGAGAGATAACCCTGCAGTTCCTGACACCTATTACTTGCACAGTTTCATATCAGGACTCAACCCTTATATTCAAAGCCACCTTGAGTGCTTAGAACCCGCTGATATGCAAAAAGCTATGTGGCAAGCAAGAAGGATTGAAAAATCCTGCCCTCCCTCTCACTTCTCAGAAGACATATGTGCCAAATTTCAAAAGAGGGACACAAGGAGAAATTCCAAAACCCACATTACCCACCAGTACAACTCCTGCTTCTGTGATACAACAAGCAAGGGAAAAGGGCATTTTGTATAAATGCAAAGAACCTTGGTTTCCTGATCACAAGCAGGTTTGCAAGATGTCCCAAAAATCTTAGATTCAGGCCCTGCAAGAACAAGCTGGCAATCCTGATATCATATACATAGTTGATGTAGAAGAGGTACACTCTGATGTGGAAGAGGAGCCTCTTGACAGCACAGAACTCAAAATCTCCATGTATGCAGCCACTGCCATACCTGAAGAAAAGAAGAAACATACTTTCACATTGCAAGTCAAAATTGGAAACACTGTAGGCCTGGCCCTAGTAGACAGTGGAAGCACTACTACTTTTATTTCCCCTGCCCTTGCTGCACAATCTGGGTGTCCTGCTACTCCAGTGAAACAAGTTCAAGTGACTGTAGCAAATGGGGGAAAATTATACAGTGATTTCTCCCTCCACAACATTTCCTACAACATCCAAGGAGTTGAAATGGTATCCGATTTCAGGTTCTTGCAACTCACTGGATATGACATAATTCTTGGAGCTGACTGGATGTACAGACACAGTCCTGTTACCTTTGATTTACCAAACATTTCATTGGGAATTAAACAAGTCACTGGTGAATCAATCACTTTCTTGGATGAGAGTTTGCCCACCAGTCCTTTGTAACACCCTCGATGCGACTATAGCTCCCACGTGTTGAGGCACGACTTAGAGACATAATCGCATTGAAGGCATATGTCGCAAGTTAGGCAATCTTCACAACATCCCATGTAATATGATAATAAAAGGGGAGATAACATAGTTGGCTTACACTCGCCACGTCAATCAAGTACATAAATAACATTACATCATCCAAACACTCATGGCCCGACTACGGCGCCGAAATAAAAAAGAACCCAACAAGCGACACGGTCCCGTTCACCCCCAACTGGGCACCACTACTGATCATCGGGAAAGGAAACATAGTAACGTTGAGAGTCTTCGTCGAACTCCCACTTGAGCTCATACGCGTCTCCTGGAGCGGAATCATCAGGCCCTGCATCTGGTGTAATAGTAATCTATGAGCCACAGGGACTCAGCAATCTCACACCCTCGCGATCAAGACTATTTAAGCTTATAGGTATGGCAAGGTAAATATAAGTGGAGCTACAGCAAGCAACTAGCAAGTATGGTGGCTAACTTATTCGCAAAGGAGAGCGAGAAGAGGTGGCAAAGCGCGAGCGAGAAACTAGAGAGCAACCTGCGCAAACATTACTCCAACACCGTGTCCACTTCCCGGACTCCGCCGAGAAGAGGCCATCACGGTAACACACTCAGTTGATTCATTTTAATTAAGTTAAGGTTCAAGTTATCTACAACCGGACATTAACAAATTCCCATCTGCCCATAACCGCGGGCACGGCTTTCAAAAGTTCAAATCCCTGCAGGGGAGTCCCAACTTAGCCCATGACAAGCTCTCACGGTCAACGAAGGAATAGACCTCCTCCCAAGACGTTCCGATCAGACTCGGTATCTTGGTTACTCAAGACCTTTCGACAGGTTAAAACAAGACTAGCAACACCGCCCGAATGTGCCGACAAATCCCGATAGGAGATGCACATATCTCTTTCTCAAGGCACACTTAGATTGTCTAAACATCCGGTAGGCCAGCCCAGAGTTGCCCCTGGTAGCCACCGGCGGCTGACAGTTTGGACCAACACTCAGAGGAGCACTGGCCCGGGGGGGTTAAAATAATGATGACCCTTGAGTCTGCAGAACCCAAGGGAAAGAAAAGGCTAGGTGGCAAATGGTAAAACCAAGGTTGGGCATTGCTGGAAAAGCTTTAATCAAGTCGAAACATCAAGGGGTTCCCATTATAACCCAACCGCGTAAGGAACGCAAAATCCGGGAACATAACACCGATATGACGGAAACTAGGGCGGCAAGAGTGGAACAAAACACTAGGCGAGAGGCCGAGTCTTCCACCCTTTACCAAGTATATAGATGCATTAAGATAACATGGCAATATAATGATATCCCAACAAGTAAATAAATGTTCCAACAAGGAACGGCCTCCAATCTTCACCTGCAACTAGCAACGCTATAAGAGGGGCTGAGCAAAGCGGTAACATAACCAATCAATGGTTTGCTAGGACAAGGTGGGTTAGAGGTTTGACATGGCAATTTGGGAGGCTTGCAAGCAAGTGGTAGGCATCGTAGCAATGGCATAGAAAAAGAGAGAGCAAACTAGCATAGCAAAGATAGTAGTGATTTCGAGGGTATGATCATCTTGCCTGCACAGTTGTCAGAGTTGACTGGATCCTCGAAAGCAAACTCAATGGGCTCCTCGTAAGCGAACTCATCTCTCGGGTCTACCCAAACAAGACAAACAAGCAACAAGGATACAATCAACCACGTGCAAGAACCCAAACAAGACGATGCGATGATGATATGCTATGCGGGATGCGATGCAAGATGCAAAATGCAAGATATGACAGGAAATGTATGAACCTGGCCTCAACATGGAAATCCAAGTGTGCCACTAGAAAGATGAGACGAAATCGCTTGAAAACGATATAAAGAACGCTGGAATCGGAGTTACGGTTTGGAAATGGCAAGCGATTCAAAAATGACACCGGTCTGCGATTTACAGCAAGTAGCCATCTAAATGCAATGAGATGAACATGCTACAGCAATCAAACATGACAAAAAATACATGCAGGGATGCATTCAAGATGCTTAACAAAAGTCTAGCACTGAGCTACGGCCAATTCATCCATTAACAGGTTCAAACAAGCATGGCAAAAATGCATATGACAAACAGATCTCAGACTTAGTGAAATTAACACTTGACTGGAATTTCGGATCAGGTAGCCCTCTTCGGAGCAACAAAACTACATGCTACAGGATCTGAACATGGCAAAGTAAAGCATGGCATGGAGCTACTCAAAGAGCTTAACAAAAGTCCCTTAGTGACCTTGAGCCAAAAGGGTCAGAAAATACAATTGCAAGCATGTGAACATAGCAAAAACATAATCAGATTCAGACTTAGTGAAAACTGACACATGCTGAAATATAACTCAAGTAGGCATGTTTACGAGCTCTGATGCACTCACTATGGTGCAAGTCATGGCAATACAAGCATACACCCATCAAGAAGGCACAAAATTAAAGCTATACATGGCAAGAACAATAGCATAGCATGCACGGAACAACTACAACATCACCGGCAAAATTGCAAACAAGTTGACAATCTGCCCAGATTCGCAAAGTAGCAAAAGTAGAGCTCGATTGACTCAAGATAGGGTTCTCCATAATTTCAAACAAAGACATGGATGGATATAGCACTACAATATTAACAAAACATCCTTACTGGTCATCCTCAAAAGAGGCACGGATCACTAGGAAACAACATGAACATATGGCATCATGAGCTAAACAGATCAAGGACTTAGTGGAATTGCTAAGTCCCTGAAAACAGAATTAGCAAGTGCACCACTTTGCAAGCTTGCACAAGTCACCACACACATCACAAAAATACATGGGCTGCACCTCTGGAAAGAGGACAAAACCCTTAACAAAACATATGTAGAACTCATGGGCATATCATGCACACAAAAATCATGGCAAAAATGACAAAAGTGCTAAACGGAGTAGCAGATCTGACAATTAACTCAAGTAGCCCTCTTCTAACAGAATTTCGGGCATCAAGATGAACTCAAATGAAAATGATGCAATGTAATGAAATGATTACTCTCTGAGATGAACATTTTGATATGCTATATGCCTGAATCGGAGCTACGGATGCAAAGTTACGGGGCTATGAACATGTGCATATGGACTGAGAATTTCGGGACTTAGGCAAAAAATCAACCTCTAGGGTTTACTGTTCATCGCGAATCAGATCTGGGCGCGACACGCGGATCGAGGTCCACCGGAGCTCCTGCTCACCGGCGCCAGAGGGAGAGGCCGAGGCGAGGGGCGAGGCCGGAGGCGGCGGCCGGGACCGGCGGGGCGACGCGGGGCGGGCGGAGGCAGCGGGGCCGGCGACGCGGTCCGGCGACGGCGGCTCGCGGCGGAGGCGGTGGCCCGTGGCGAGGCGAGGTAGCAGGCGGCCTCGGGCGGCGGCGGCTGCCGGCGGACGGAGCGGGGAGGCGGCGGAGCGGCGCGGCGTGCGGGCGGAGAGGCGGCGGCGGCGTGGATGGGCCGGACGGGCCCGCTGCGGGCTCGCCGGGCCGCGGCGGCGGAGGAAGGCGGCGGGACACGTGGCGCCTTCCGTTTGGCGCGGGTGGCGGGGCGGACAAAGTCCGGCGGCGGGATTTTTGTCCGGCGTGGCGCGGGGATGATTTTTAGGGTTTCGCCCGGGATTTGGAATGTGGGGATCTATATATAGGGATAGAGGGAGCTAGGAGAGTCCAAATGGGGTGCCGTTTTCGGCCACGCGATCGTGATTGAACGCTCTAGATGATAGAGCAGAGTTAGGTGGGTTTTGGGCCAAATTGGAGGGGTGTTGGGCTGCAACACACACGAGGCCTTTTCGGTCCCTCGGTTAACCCTTGGAGTATCAAACGAAGTCCAAATGATACGAAACTTGACAAGCGGTCTACCGGTAGTAAACCAAGGCTGCTTGGCAAGTCTCGGTCCAATCCGGAAATGTTCAATCCCCACACACGAAAGAAAGCTAGAAATGGCCACCGGAGGAGAACGAAGCGCCGGAATGCAAAACGGACAACGGGAAAAATGCTCGAATGCATGAGACGAACACATATGCAGATGCAATGCACATGATGACATGATATGAGATGCATGACGACGACAACAACACATGGAGACAAAACCCGAACTCGAGGAAACAAATATAACTTAACGCCGGAAACGGCAAGAGTTGGAGTACAAATTAGGAAAGTTACATCCGGGGTGTTACATCCTTGCACTCCCCTCTTACAAGATATGGAGAAAATACTGGATAATATGCTTTCTAGAGCACTTATGTGGATGTAACCAGTGCAACTGGACACACTTTTGGAGACTGTGCAAAAACCTGAAATTACCAAAGTCCTTGAAAACTACAGGGATGTTTTTGAAGAGCCTACTGGCCTACCTCCGAAAAGGGATTGTGACCATGCAATCAACTTAGAGCCTGGAGCTCTTGTTATTAATCAAAGAGGATATAGATTGCCACATCATCAGAAAAATGCTTTAGAAGAAATTATCAAAGTTCTCCTAAAGAAAGGGATTATAAGATTAAGCCACAGTCCTTATTCCTCTCCTGCCATTCTGGTAAAGAAAAAGGACATGACTTGGAGGTTATGCATTGATTATAGAAAACACAATGCTCACACAATCCAAAACAAATATCCCATACTAATGATAGAAGATCTCTTAGATGAATTAAATGGAGCAAAAACATTTACCAAGCTGGATCTGAGAAGTGGCTATCATCAAATCAGAATGAAAGAGGAAGACATTGGAAAAACTGCTTTTAGCACACACATTGGACTGTTTGAATTCCTGGTTATGCCCTTTGGAGTAACAAATGGACCTCCTTCATTTACAGAGCTCATGCAGACTGTTTTGGTCCCCTTGTTGAGAGATTGTGTGCTAGTTTTCTTTGATGATATCCTGATTTTCCGTAAATCATACAAGGAACACTTGGAACATGTAGCATTAGTGCTGGAAGCACTCAGGAAACATCAACTGTATGCAAAGCTTTCTAAGCGCACATTTGCACAATCTAAAGTGGAATATCTGGGTTATGTGATCTCTGAAAAGGGAGTTTCAACAGATCCTGCTAAACTGGAAGCTATTGTGAGCTGGCCCACACCTCAAAACGTGACACACTTGAGGAGCTTCTTGGGACTAGCAGGATATTACAGAAGATTTGTGCAAAACTATGGTCTGATTTGCAAACCCCTGTGTTGATGCACTAAAAAAAGGATGCATTTCAGTGGACAGAGAAACAAGCTACTGCTTTCCAGTTACTAAAGAGCAAAATCACCACTGCACCAGTTCTTGCTTTACCACATTTTACACTGCCAATTGTCCTTGAAGCTTATGCATCTGGTTATGGCATTGGGGCTATACTAATGCAAAAAGGACAGTCTATTGCATTTTTTAGCAAAGACCTAGGCCCTAAAGTTGCTGGTTGGTCAACCTATGACAAGGAAGCATTTGCAATCACTGAAGCAATTAAGAAGTGGAAGCATTATTTTGCTTCATCTCCCTCATAATCAGAACTGATCAATAGAGTTTGAAGTACATCCAAGAGCAAAAAGTAACTGAAGGAGTACAACCCAAACTTCTCATCAAGTTAATGGGCTACAAATTTACAGTGAAATATAAGAAAGGGAAGGAAAACAGAGTAGCAAATGCTCTTTCTAGAGTTAAACATGCCCTCCTTGCTCTAGGTTCTAGTGCTGCCATTCCCACATGGATTACTGAAGTGGTCAACACCTACAAGGATGATGCTAAGAGTTCTGAGTTAATTACTAAACTAGCAATTGATCCCACTGGTCAGCCCCCTTACACACTTACCAGTGGAGTACTCAGATTCAAGGGAAAAATTGTTATTGGCAACAACAATGCATTAAGGAACTCGCTGCTCACTTCTTTCCACAAATCTGAACTAGGTGGTCACCCTGGAGAGAGAGCTACTTATCACAGACTTAAGATTCTTTTTACTTGGTCTGGAATGAGAAAAGTTGTACAAACATTTGTACAATAGTGTCCTATCTGTCAACTGAAAAAAGCACAACATGTTTCCCCTTCTGGTCTACTACAACCACTTCCAGTCCCTGATTTTGCTTGGACCCATATCAGCATGGATTTTGTGGAAGGATTACCTAAATCTGAGCACAAAAACTTGATTCTAGTTGTTGTGGACAGGTTTACTAACTATGCTTACTTTGTAGCTATGAAACACCCCATAACAGTTAGAACAGTGGCTCAAGCTTTTACTGACAACATCTTCAAGTTACATGAACTGCCCACTGTCATTGTGACTGACAGAGACATGATTTTCACCAGTAACCTTTGGCAGAGCCTGTTCAACAAGATGGGGATTAAACTGCACATGAGCACATCATACCACCCTCAATCTGATGGTCAGACAGAAAGAGTAAATCAATGTTTGGAAAACTACTTAAGGAGCATGGCTTTTGCTCATCCCAGGAAGTGGCACACTTGGCTTTCTATGGCTGAATGGTGGTACAACACATCATTCGACACTTCCTTGCAAATGACACCATTTCAGGCTTTGTATGCTAGACCTCCTCCCATGATTGTTGAACTTGTACTCCCACCAGTAGAAGGAGATGATCACCAAGCTCAAGTGGAAAAAGACACAATAGCATAGCAGATCAAAGACAATTTGCTAAAGGCCCAAGAAAGAATGAAATTCTTTGCTGACAGGAAGAGATCAGAAAGACAACTAGCAGTGGGTGACATGGTCTATGTTAAGCTACAACCATACAGACACACCAGTTTAAGTATCCATAGGCACCTGAAACTCCACTCCAAGTATTATGGTCCCTTCAGAGTAATGGAGAAAATTGGAATTGTGACTTACAGGTTATTACTACATGAGGGCTGCCAACTCCATCCCACCTTCCATGTCAGCCAGCTCAAGAAGCAGCTCGGTCCAGAAGCAGTACCTAACCCAAAGCTACCATTGTTGGATGAGCAAGGGAACATCCTGATACAACCTGAAGCTATACTGAAAAGGAAAGTGATTCCTCAAGTACAAGCTGATATCAGCATTCCTGTGGACCAATGGCGTATCAAATGGCTCAACCTGCCAATGGAGAACGCTACTTGGGAGGATGCAGCTTTCATTCAAAAGGTTTTTCCTGATTTCCATCCTTAAGGGCAAGTCTGTTCTTCATTGGGGGGAATTTTCAGGCCTGCTCCTATCGACAACACTTGAAATGCCACAGTACCGATTCAGTTTGCCCGGATGAACGACAACCATTGATCTTCCATCTAAAGGTAGCTGGGCACTCGTACCGCTTCGCAACTCAGATCGTCTTCATAGCCGTTGATCTGGGAATGGATAGCTATAACCGAGTCACTTACTTTTTGAAAGTTACCGCGCGATTGTCGTTTTACTGTACCTGTCACTGTCTTCTCTTTTACCTCACTAGACTCCTTTTAAGCTCGCCTCCGGCTTTTGGAGAGGGCATCTTGATTGTAACTAGGCTTGGCCCTTAAGCCACCATGTTCCGGCTGGCCAGAAACCCTAGCTACCCTAGCTTGATCGAATGAAATTGCTACCCAAAATTGCCCCAAAATTCGAGTGATTTCCCTTGTTGTGTGAGAATTCAGAGTCAGTTCTAGCTAGATCCTGACACGAACTGATGGGGTGGCGGCTGTGAATGGCCTCGCCTCCCTTGGATTCCACCACGAGGCACTAGGGGAAGATGGGGAAGGGCGTAATCGACGGTGTTGTGCCACGGCAAGGAAATGGGACTGGGCCGCAACGAGCTCTAGGGGGGAGCCGATCGGCGGCGACGCGTTGGGAAAGGGGGTCAGGTGGATCTAGGGTGCTGCTGTGATGAACGGCATGCTGTGGATGCGTCGAATGACCTGTAGTGATGGCGTCGAACGGCCATGGTGGCAGTGGGAGACGAGGACCTCGTCGGTGAGCAGGCCGGTGGCGCGGTGGCGCTTGGCCAAGCGGAGTAGGGGGCGGGCGTCACTTAGGAGGTGTGGGGCGGCGCGTCGCCGGGAGGTGGAAGCAGGGGCGACACTGGGAAGAAGGTGGGGGGTGGGGCAGCACCGAGAAGAAGGTGATGACGGGGCGACACCGGGAAGAAGGTGGGGGCAGGGTGGTGCCAGGATCCAGCCAGGGAGAAGGTGGGAGCGGGGTGTCGCCGGGATCCAGGCGGGGGAGAAGGTGGGGGTTGGCCATCGACGGGATCCAGCCGGGGAAGGTGGATTTGGGAGGATGCGGGAGTCGGTGGGCTGGGTTTTCTTTTTCTTTTTCCTTCGGGCACCACCGGTTCGCATACTACAGATCGGCCCCTTATAGAGTGAAGCGGTAACAGAATAATATTCTTTTACTGCCATATATATATGTGTGTGTGTGTGTCTGTGTGTGGATTTTTTAACACCCGGGGACTATGCTACCCCACTGGGTGGCAGTGCCACCCCTTATTATCCCCGTTGAATACATGCCTCGTGATCCATACAAATATTATGCTATCGTCATTCCTGCATCGGGATTCGGTTATTAAAGCATGGTAATGATCACACTAATATGGTTTCAGTAGAGTATGTGTTAGATTAGGGGTATCAACATATCATGTCGTGAATACTTAATAAAAAGATTCCTTAATAATATAAAACAATAGTGTAACTTACCAACTTTCTGTAATAGTACAAAAAAATGGTTGGTAATCAAGACTTACATTCCTAAAATAAGTTCCCCATGAACTCAAAAAAGAATCCTCAAAAGGGATTCATGCGTGTACACATGTATCAACATCTAACCATGTTAATACTTAGTGCTATGAACTCGTCTCGGTGCAATTAGACAGATGGAAGACTAATCAATGACAAACCTAAAAGATGTTACACAGATCTCAAAGACAGATCAGACGGAAGCTTGAGGGGTGGCAATGCCCATGGGTGGCAAAGAAACAATAATCATATATATTAGGCTAATTCATGATTAGGTTAATATGCATTAAACTAATATGAAATTAGGCTAATATGTTGATTAGGCTAATATCTATTCAGTATCCAATATTCAATTCATTGCTACTTTTTGCATGTATTCTTCATTAAGCTGGTGGTGTCTATCTAGGGCTGGTGAGGTCAACAGTACAACTGGTGGTGTTCGCAGTTGTGTGATATCCTACTCAGTACTCATCATATTTCTCATTAAGTTGTATTCAGATGTACCTAAGTTCGTTCACTTGATATTTTTGAATACAAATTTATAGTGTAAATTATTATCGTCTTCCTAGGCAATTCCACCCGAAGGGAACACTTCTCTATGGCCACAAGGTTCTCTTTCAAACACCACACAAGGCTAAATAGAGAACTACTGGTAGAGGTTTCTCCTGTGGGATCCCTAGCATAAGAACTCGTCCCATAAATTCATAAATAAAAATTCCAAGTGGAGAACGAAACTACTTCATTTCAACAACATAATTTACATATGGGTTTCCCTTTCGGGAAGCCCCGAAGGGATTACACGAACTAGGAAGGATACCTTATTTTTCTTGGCGATTACAACGCCTTCGATATGGTGTCTATTCTACAAGTGATGGTGGTACTACTACTAAGAGTGCTCTGGAGGGTGCTCTTCTTGCTCGAGACTTTGGGCTCCTAGAAAAGTCTAAAAAACCTTTTCTTTGCCTGCCAGCGGGAGTGAAAGCAAGCTTACAGTGCTTTGGATGTTAATGTTTTTGTAGGATACTGAACACCTATATATATACATTGTTTTATACTCCTATGTACAAGCATATAAGAGCTATTATGCTCGATAAAAGGAAGTTTATGAATAAGTAAGTCTTTCTTTTTTGAATAGCTGGTGGGACAACTTACTTTTCCGGCTATCGTATGGACAATGTCATCCGCTTTTCTTTTTTGAGTTTCCAATCTCTCCAACGAAGTAGCGGAACTTGTGTTGCTACTCCGTTCTTATGAAGCCATCATCCCCTTTTATAGTCACGAGGGAGGCGCTAGGGAGCCTCTAATAGAGGCAAAGGTGTCCCGTCTTTCAATGAGATGGTGGCTATCGTTTTGGAGGAAGTCGACTTTGACGATCCGGCTACAGCGTGCGAGGACGTCACGCCTTAGCAATCGCTAAACCAACTCCGAGAGGTTATTGACCACGTCGGAGCACGATCAACCTGACCACGAAGGTCTGTTTCCTGCAGGCAAACGAAGAACAAGTAAGAAACTAAGATTGCAATGTGGATATTGCGAATATAAGATGAAAGATTTATTGATCAAGGGGGGGGGGGTTCTGTGACGCCTTTGACTGGTCGTTGAACACAAACAAAGTACGCGAAGTTGCAGCTATGGCGAACTTTAATCTAACCCCCCCCCCCAAAGTCTAAACGACGCCCTAAGGGCTGTATATATGGAGGAAGAGGGGGGAATTTCGTGGCCCTTGGAGGAGGGGTCCGAAACCAACCCTAACTCTTGTTTCCCCACACATACGGACTCTAAAAATAGCCTATACTTAAGTATTTCGAAAATACACGGGCCTGGCCCAATAATAAGGTGACGCAGCACCTAGAATAGCCTCTGGACGAAATTTATGAAGTGGCATCTTGTATATTTCGTCCAAGGCTCCATGCACTCCTTATGGTGGCTTCAAAGTCCTGAAATCATCACTTGTAACTCCGTTCTTGATCCCCTTGCGCATGCCATCATCTCCATGCTTGGTCTTGCTCTAGTTTTCATCCCTCTTATCCATGCCAGGCCCTTCATTTGTAAGCAAAACAAATGTATCCAATTTAGGCAGCATCATATTCTCATGAACATTAGAATCATTACCAAGAAATGAAAGTACCTGATAATTTAATTGGTGTGCGCGAGCTCTAGTAATTGGTCCAGTATGTATAGCAGCAGGGGATGTGGGTGTAACAATGGTATTGTTGACCTCATCATCCTCTCCTTCTTGAAATGAAGTCGTCCTCGACGGAAGCTCATCTTCCTCACCCAAATAAGGCTTCAAATCTGCAATGTTAAAAGTGGGACTAACCCCAAAATCTGCAGGCAGCTCAGGTTTATATGCAATATCATTTATTTTCTCTAACACCTTAAAAGGACCATTAGCACGTGGCATTAGCTTTGATTTGCACAAATTAGCAAATCTATCCTTACGCAAATGTAACCAAACAAGATCTCCAGGTGCAAACACAACATGTTTTCTACCCTTATCGCCAGCAAGTTTATATTTGGCATTCATACGCTCAATGTTTTCTTTAGTTAACTCATGCATTTTTAAAATCAATTCAGCGCATTCTATAGCATCAAAATTAACCTTCTCCAAAGATGGAAGAGGCAACAAATCAATAGTTGCATGAGGTAGGAAACCATACACAATTTCAAAAGGGCACATCTTAGTAGTAGAATGCAATGAATGATTATAAGCAAATTCAATATGAGGCAATCATTCTTCCTACCTTTTCTTATTATTCTTCAAAACTGCCCTAAGCATAGTACACAATGTTCTATTGACTACTTCAGTTTTTCCATCAGTTTGGGGGTGACAAGTAGTACTAAAAAGCAGTTTAGTCCCCAACTTGGCCCATGAACATCTCCAAAAGTGGTTAAGAAATTTAGTATCACGATCTTAAACAATAGTATTTGGCACACCATGCAAGCGAATAATTTCACGAAAGAACAAATCAGCAACATTAACAGCATCATCGCTTTTATGACATGGTATAAAGTGTGCCATTTTCGAGAACCTATCCACGACAACAAATATGCTATCTCTCCCCTTCTTTGTTCGAGATAAACCTAAAACTAATTCCATAGATATATCCTCCCAAGGAACACTAGGTATAGGCAAAGGCATATATAAACCATGAGGATTGAGTCGTGACTTAGCTTTTTGACATGTAGTGCAGTGAGCAACAAAACGCTCAACATCCCGTCTCATCTTTGGCCAAAAGAAATGTGTAGCAAGTATATCCTCCATCTTCTTGAAGCCAAAGTGTCCCATAAATCCTCCTCCATTCGCCTCCTGCAACAACAAAAGATGAACGGAGCTAGCTGGAATGCATAGCTTGTTAGCACGAAACACAAATCCATCGTTAAGAACGAACTTGTTCCAAGTTCTCCCTTCCTTACAATTCTGCAATACATCTTTAAATTCGGCATCATGCACATATTGATCTTTTATGGTCTCCAAACCAAATATTTTAAAGTCAAGTTGTGAAAGCATAGTATAACGACGAGACAATGCATCAGCAATAATATTTTCTTTACCCTTCTTGTGTTTAATGACATACGGGAAAGTCTCAATGAATTCAACCCATTTAGCATGTCTACGGTTCAATTTTTCTTGACTTTTAATGTGTTTCAAAGATTCATGATCAGAATGTATAACAAATTCCTTGGGCCATAAATAATGTTGCCATGTTTCTAAGGTCCGAACAAGAGCATATAATTCTTTATCATAAGTGGAATAGTTCAGACTAGGCCCACTCAATTTTTCAGGAAAGTATGCAACAGGTTTGCCATCTTGTAATAATACACCTCCTAATCCAATTCCACTCGCATCACATTCAAGCTCAAAAGTCTTATTAAAATCAGGAAGTTGGAGTAAAGGAGCATGTGTCAACTTGTCTTTCAATACCGTGAAGGCTTCTTCCTGTACTGTACCCCAAACAAAAGGCACATCCTTCTTTGTAAGCTCGTTGAGAGGTGCGGCAATGGTGCTGAAATCTCTCACAAAACGCCTATGGAAACCAACAAGGGCCAGGAAACTCCTCACTTGTGTGACCGTTTTGGGCCGCGGACAACTCTCAATAGCTTCAATCTTGGCTTTATCAACTTCAATTCCCTCTGGAGTAACAACATAGCGAAGACAAGATACTCAGTCGGTGCAAAAGGTGCACTTTCCAAGCTTACCAAACAAACATGCATCGCGTAGAGCAATAAAAACAGCACGTAAATGTTCCAAATGTTCCTCCAAAGAATTGCAATAAATCAATATGTCATCAAAGTAAACTACCACAAATCGTCCAATGAAAGCACGTAAAACTTCGTTCATTAATCTCATGAAAGTACTAGGTGCATTAGTTAACCCAAAAGGCATGACTAACCACTCATATAATCCAAACTTAGTTTTAAATGATGTTTTCCATTCATCTCCCAATTTCATACGAATTTGATGGTATCCACTACGCAAATCAACTTTGGAGAATATTGTAGAGCCACTCAATTGATCAAGCATATCATCTAGCCTAGGAATAGGATGACGATAACGAATAGTAATATTATTAATGGCTCTACAATCAACACACATACGCGACGTACCATCCTTTTTCGGCACTAAAATGATAGGAACAGCACAAGGACTAAGGGATTCACGTATATAACCTTTGTCGAGCAGTTCTTGTACTTGGCCCATAATCTCCTTTGTCTCCTCTGGATTGGTACGGTATGGTGCACGGTTGGGTATGATGCACCAGGAATTAAGTCAATTTAATGCTCAATCCCTCGAATAGGTGGTAATCCCGGTGGCACGTCTTGTGGAAAGACGTCAGCGAACTCCTGCAAAATGTTAGTGACAGCAGGAGGCAAAGAGGAAGGCACATTCTTGAATGAAAATAATGCCTCTTTGCACACAAAAGCATAGCAAACAGATTTGCTAAAATCTAGATCATCAATATCAGATTTGGTGACAAGTAAACATGCACTTTTCAATTTAATTTCAGAAGCAACACTAGATGGTTTACTATTAGGCTTCATTTGTTGCTCAAATTCTTTTGCCACAATCTGATTTTCACTCTTATTTTTCTCCTGTTTTGCTTTATTAGCTCTATTACTATCATCTTTCAAAATGGAATCAGGAGTCATAGGAAGCAAAGTAATATTTTTATCCTTATGAACAAGAGTATACCGATTATTTCTACCATGGTGTACAATTTTTTTATCAAATTGCCATGTTCTACCAAGTAATAAGGAACATGCTTGCATAGGTACCACATCACAATCAACATATGTAGAGATAGTAAAATGCACACGAACAGTACATACCTTAACCTTGCCGTTGTTGTTGAACCATTGGATGTAGTACGGATGTGGATGTGGTCTTGTGGTGAGAGATAGCTTCTCCACCATCTCCATGCTAGCGAAGTTATTGCATCTCCCTCCATCTATGATGACGCGAACAGAACGTTCCTTCACAACTCCCTTTGTATGGAACAAATTATGCCTCTGATTTTGCTCAGCTTGTGTAACCTGCACACTCAAAACACGTTGAGCAACTAAACATTCATACCTGTCAGCATCTTCAGCAGCCATGTATTGCATCTCATGATCAGAATCATCTCCACCGTGTTCTTCATGTGTAATAAGAGGCAAAGTCTCCTCATCATAGTCACTAGCCTACTCATACGCACCATCCTCAGTAGCAATCATCACACGCTAAGATTTGCATTCTCTCGCAAAATGTCCTCTTCCCTTACAACGACGGCAAACAATATCACTTGTGTGCCCAGTTGATGCCATGGAAGAAGAAGAGCTCTGTGCATGCCCAGCAGGTGTGCTCTTGGCAGATCGTGGTGGTTGTGCTTGCTTTCTTGTATCACGGCTGGAGGTGGCACCTGATGGAGGTGCTGGTCCAGTCGAAGTAGAGGATGCACGTGGTGTCCATGATGAAGATCGACCTGTAGAAAAGTTAGTTCGCGCCAATGCCTGTCGATCCTGCACTTCACGTTCAGCTTTACAAGCAAGATGGAATAACCGAGTGATATTAGTATACTCCTTATACTCTAGAATGGTCTGAATCTCTCTATTTAATCCACCCAAGGTTGTTAGAATCGCGATTCTGTTGTATGATTCTAAGACTTTACGATCCAAACTAACCCCTCTGATTCTACGATTTTGGTTCATAGAATCTATGTTTTTACGATCCTGATAGTGAAGGTTCTACTATTTGCGATCCTGCCATTGGAGCTCCCATTCGATTCAGAATCACAATTCTGACAACCTTGAATCCACCCATAAACATGCAAGCATAGCTTCATTCTCCTCAACAATACCACATCTAATCATGCCAGTTTGTAATTCCTGATAATATTATTCTACAGATTTTTTTCCTTGTCTTAAACGCTGCAATTTTTGAAGTAATTCATGTTGATAATAAGATGGAACCCAACGAGTATGCATAGCAGCTTTCAAAGCAGCCCAAGTAGCTGGAATGGGATATAATCTACAATGTTCGGACCACCAAACACATCCAAAACTAGTGAAAGCACAAAGAGCAGCAGGAACACGTCTCTCCTCAGGATATTGTAAACATGTAAAATGTTGTTCAGTTTCTAACTCCCAAGTAAGATATATATCAGGAACATATCTACCCTCAAATGGTGGAATATTCAATTTCAGTTTAGGAAGATGGTCATGATCGCGTACCTCAGGTGGTGGTGCAGCCCTACCGTTGTGATGATATGCATGAGGACGACCTGGTGGTAGTGCTGGTGGTTGCACGTAGTTCTGATTTTGATCAACCTCATCCTCGTAATGGTCCTCCACCTCTGCAGTAGCAGCAGGAGCTATAGAAACACCAACAGTAGGTACGGCAGCACCAGAAGTTTGACCGGGCTCAACGGGAACGCGCTGTGCTTGTCCCACTTGATTTGGAAGACGATGTTGTTGTTGTTGTTGTTGTAGAGGTGCAACAGGTGCAGCGGGTAGTGGAAAATGCACGAGCAATTCATTAAACTTGTTATCGAGCTTTGTTTCGAACGCCTTCTCAATGCCATCTATATTCTCCATGGCCTCCTCAAATCTATTTAGCACATCTTCCACCTGTCCACTCATCATTTGCTGAAACTTATCATGTAACTCTTTGTTTGTCATGTTCTCCCAGTCAGTCTCGTCGGCTTGTGATCCTGCCATGGTTAGCCACAATAGAAACACACAAGAACATGATCTACAGATGACTAGGAAGTGGTGGTGATGGTGTGGTGGACAGTGACAAATCCGTCAAATGAATCTCAAATTCTTACTAGTTCTTACCAAGCACCAGGTGGAGATCAGCAACCGTTGTAGTCAAAACTCTCAAAGCATGGATACATCAGTTACCAGGGAGAGTCAAACGCACGACGTAGATGTATGTGGAGCTGGGAAGGCTTATAATATGGTAGCAAAAAGGGTCAGCAATAATCAATTTAGAGATGCAACGTTGAATAAACGCTCAACGACGGTACTGTGCTGGTCCTAGGCTAGACCGTGCTAGAGACGCGAGCCTAGAACACTAACAAAAACACGGCACTGCACGTAAACAAGGGAAAAGCACACTCTGGAACTTTTTTTGCTTTTTTTTGCGCTCCTCTTTTTTTGTGCTTCTTTTTTTTTGCGAAAAATCACTATAATGGCGAGTGTCTCAAAAGTCTTCCCTCGTCAAACTGATAGGATGGGCACAAATTTTTTTTGACTTTTTTTGGAAATCAGGGCAGCGACGACAAAAAAGTGCGACAAAAAATCACTATGATGGCACGTGGCTCAAAAGACTCAGAAAAGCCTAAAAATAGGATAGGGAAAAAATTCATGCGGAAATTTTGGCCTAAAAACTGCTCGTGGGTCTCCGGACTCCTTTTTTCGAAACCTACTCAGGCAAGGAAACACGAAACAGAAATTAGATGGATCTCGAAAACAAACCTAATATGAAAGGAACTCGGATTGGTGGTAGATATATGGTGGTAGGATATGGCAGCGGTGGTTGTATATGGATACAGATTGGTGATGGTATATGGATATGGATTGGTGGTGGTATATGGATACGGATTGGTGATGGTATATGGAGATGGATCGGTGGCGGATAAGCGGTGGTGGTAGATGGCAGGGGCGATGATGATGGTGCGGTGGCGGCATGACAACTTATGACTAGAACTCGAAACTCTAAAAGACTAGACATGACGATGCAACCGCAAATTCAAGAAAGCAAAATACTGAAAAGACTATGCAAAGGCTCAGACTGGTTTGGATATGATGAACTAACCCTAATTTTTGTTTGGCTTTTTCATGGATTGTAGGTATGAAGAACAGACTCGAGATAAACTACGAAAAACTGTAAAATCTCACCGAGCAAGCCGGAAATCTGATACCACTTGATAGAAGCAAAGGTGTCCCATCTTTCGATGAGATGGTGGCTATCGTTTTGGAGGAAGTCGACTTTGACGACCCGACTACAAACATGTGAGGACGTTGCGCCTTAGCGATCGCTAAAACAACTCTAAGAGGTTATTGACCATGCCGGAGCACGATCAACCTGACCACGAAGGTCTGTTTCCTACAGGCAAACGAAGAACAAGCAAGAAACTAAGATTGCAATCTGGATATTGCGAATATAAGATGAAATCTTTGTTGATCAAGGTGGGATTCTGTGATGCCTTTGTGTGGTCGTTGAACACAAACGAAGTACGCGAAGTTGTAGCTATGGCGAACTTTAATCTAAACAAAACCCCCCAAAGTCTAAATGTGGCCCTTGGAGGAGGGGTCCGAAACCAACCCTAACTCTTGTTTCCCCACACATACGGACTCTAAAAACAACCTATACTTAAGTATTTCAAAAATACATGGGCCTGGCCCAATAATAAGGTGACGCAGCACCTAGAAAAGCCTCTGGACGAAATTTATGAAGTGGCATCTTGTATATTTTGTCCAAGGCTTCATGCACTCCTTATGGTGGCTTCAAAGTCCTGAAATCATCACTTGTAACTCCGTTCTTGATCCCCTTGCGCATGCCATCATCTCCATGCTTGGTCTTGCTCCAGTGTTCATCCCTCTTATCCATGCCAGGCCCTTCATTTGTAAGCAAAACAAATGTATCCAATTTAGGCAGCATCATATTCTCATGAACATTAGAATCATTACCAAGAAATGAAAGTACCTGATAATTTAATTGGCGTGCGCGAGCTCTAGTAATTTGTCGAGTATGTATAGCAGCAGGGGATGTGGGTGTAACAATGGTATTGATGACCTCATCAGCCTCCCCTTCTTTATTCATATGGCAGAGCCTTTTGGAGCGAGGATAACGATGACTTCACAAGAACGGCCGACAGCTTCTCGTTACTTGCATTGTGTCCTTCTCAGCTCCTTGTTACTTGCATTGTGGCCTTCTCAGTTTCGTTACTCACATTCTGTCTTGACTCATACATCTGCCTTCTTCTGTGATGTATGCGGCCAAGCTCAAGCTTGCTATTCTTATCTTCTTCTTCTTCCTCTTCTTTTTTGTGGATGATGCTCGCTTCTTGTAGAAATATTTGTGTTTTTTTGGTATGGGTCCACCCCGCCCATATTAATGATAATATTTTGTTAATATGCATATTCAATCAATATTCAGGGTATAGGTCCTCCGCACCCAAATAATTGATTGTGATATCAATTCAGGTATATGGACTTCTATTCAACAGGTTGTCCATGCCTAGCTATATCCATGTGATCTTCATTGTACAGATGGAAATCATATTTTCTATCAAATTCTTTTTTTATTTCTTCAATTTTTCATCTATTTCTTGTCTTAATTCTTTTAAGATTTCCTCTTTCAAATCTTTCTTTATTATTTTTGACATTTCTTCAAATCTTTTATCCAATTGTTGATCTATGTATTCACTATCTAGAGGGTCAATCCCCTTTTAAAGGCATTCTTGATATGTATGATATTTTGGGAGTTCTTCCTTCTTTATATTCTTTGAGCTTGATGCTTCTCCCTTTGTAGTAGTTGCTGAAGTGGGTATATTTTTATCTATGCCACTTCGCTTCTGGATATATTCTTTGGCATTTGGGTCAATATAATAATTCTCTCCTATCATGTCCCTTGCCCATTTCAAGGCATCATTCATATTATCATATCTTTTGAATGTAAGTTATTTGTTTCCTCGCTTTTCTACAAATTTCTCTATTTGCACTTCTTCCCATGACATATATATTCCTGGTTTCCTTCCATCAAACATAATATATAAAGGTTCTTCTTTCTGCACTTCAATTCTTGAAGACCTTGGAATAACTTTGTTCATCATATTAAAATATTCCATGAGACCATTGAGATTAGATAACATGTATCCTTTATCTTCTCTTTTCACTGTATTGATACCAAAAGTTGTCCAGTAGGCATCCTTGGGTTTCATCAATACAAATATGGCTCTTTGCTTTGAAATTTAAAGTATTGGTGGGAATATTTTCAATTTATTATCATCTCCAAATATTAAACATTCACTTCACCACTGAGTGTTCCTTTCCTCATTTCTGTGGAATTTGTGTATGAGAAAATATGTCAGGCAAACTATTATCTTTTCCCTTAATATGCTCAAATATTACTTTATATCCATTCCAGCCTATAGTATCTTCAAATAAGACCCATCTTCTTGTTGAGCTTTTCTTACTATTAATTTTATTGTAATATCGACATATGGCTTCACAGTCTGTCCTTACTGTGAATTCTTTGAATCCTAGATATAGCCTAAAGGCATTTATTGCATTTACTACTGCAAGGATTTCCCTATCAATGTTAATCACTGTCTTTAATTTACATATTTTTTCTTCTGCTTTTGGGGAATATTTATTAGGCTTTTTTTAGTATAGCTCCCCATCATACCTTTGATGCATCTGTTTCAATTATAAAGTAGTTGTCTTCTAAAGGTAGTTCTAGGGGTTTTAAATTCTTGACTTTTTCCTTAATGGCATTTACTAATTTTATATCTTCGGAATTGAAATATCTTTGACCATTTTTCCTTAGTTTGGCATATAAACGTCCGGCTGGCTTTCCTAAGTTATCTATATAATTTCTTGCATGGTTTACAATTCCTAAGAATTGCTGTAAAACCTTTTTATCACTCATATTGTCAGGAAATTCTAATGTTTTCTTTGCAATATGTTCTTGTAAATGTATTTTTCCTTCTCCTATTTCATGACCAAGGAAATTAATTTTTTCCTTGCAAATTTCCATCTTCTTTTTGGATAATATGAGCCCATTTTGTTCTACTTTTCAAACAAGATGGGCTATATGCTCTTTGTATGACTTTGAGAATACTAATAAATTATCTACATGTACCAATATAATTGCTTGATTCTCATTAAATATGTTTTGCATTTTCCTTTGAAATAATGCAGGAGCATTATTTAGACCCAATGAAATCACCAACCATTCATAATGGCCTTGTTGACAAGTAAATGTTGTCCATGGGATAGATTCTTCTGCCATTTTTACTTGCCAAAATCCCGGTTTCAGGTCAAACATAGAGAAATATTTACTTCCTTGAATTCTGTTAATCCATTCATGTTTATTAGGTATATTGAATGCATCTTCTATAGTATTATCATTAAGCCTTTTAAAATCAATTACCATTCTAGATTTATCTCTCACTTCTTCAGCATGATTTCTAACTATAAAAGCAGCTGACCGATGAGGGCTTCTGCTTTCTCTAACTTCTTTTAATTTAGCAACTCTTCAATATGCATTTTGAACTCTTCAAAATCTTTAGGAGTAGCTTCTATTGGTCCTGACTTAATTATATAATCTGGGTTTATGATATTAATTTTGCAAACTATAGAGTTCTAATCCCAATGTTTCATTGCTATTTCTCCAATAATTTGTATATTTTCTAGTCTTTGCACAAGCTTGTCTATACCTTTTTTGGATTTTATATCCCTATACCAATTTGGCGAGAATGATTGAAACCCTATACATTCCGTACATGTATTTTCTATATGATATTATTCTATGGTCTCAATAAGTTCTTCTTTGCAGAAATCAAGGTGGTCTGAATTTGTTTTATATTAATCATCAAAATCAGATATTTCTACATTTTGTAAAGCCTTTCTTTGTTTCCGTACTTTGGGTATGTATGGAACATTATCTTGATATGGAATAAATAAAACACCGTCTTCGTGTATTGATGTCTACTACACAACCTTCTTCTTGTAGACGTTGTTGGGCCTCCAAGTGCAGAGGTTTGTAGGACAGTAGCAAATTTCCCTCAAGTGGATGACCTAAGGTTTATCAATCCGTGGGAGGCGTAGGATGAAGATGGTCTCTTCAAACAACCCTGCAACCAAATAACAAAGAGTCTCTTGTGTCCCCAACACACCCAATACAATGGTAAATTGTATAGGTGCACTAGTTCGGCGAAGAGATGGTGATACAAGTGCAATATGGATGGTAGCTATAGGTTTTTGTAATATGAAAATATAAAAAAAACAAGGTAACTAATGATAAAAGTGAGCGAAAACGGTATTGCAATGCATTGAAACAAGGCCTAGGGTTCATACTTTCACTAGTGCAAGTTCTCTCAACAATAATAACATAATTGGATCATACAACTATCCCTCAACATGCAACAAAGAGTCACTCCAAAGTCACTAATAGCGGATAACAAACGAAGATATTATTGTAGGGTATGAAACCACCTCAAAGTTATTCTTTCTGATCGGTCTATTCAAGAGTCCGTAGTAAAATAACACGAAGCTATTCTTTCCATTCGATCTATCCTAGAGTTCGTACTAGAATAACACCTTAAGACACAAATCAACCAAAACCCTATTGTCACCTAGATACTCCAATGTAACCTCAAGTATCCGTGGGTATGATTATACGATATGCATCACACAATCTGAGATTCACCTATTCAACCAACACAAAGAACTTCAAAGAGTGCCCCAAAGTTTCTGCTGGAGAGTCAAGACGAAAACGTGTGCCAACCCCTATGCATAAGTTCATGAGGTCACGGAACTCGCAAGTTGATCACCGAAACATACATCAAGTGGTTCACGTGAATATCCCATTGTCACCACAGATAAGCACATGCAAGACACACATCAAGTGTTCTCAAATCCTTAAAGACTCAATCCGATAAGATAACTTCAAAGGGAAAACTCAATCCATTACAAGAGAGTAGAGGGGGAGAAACATCATAAGATCCAACTATAATAGCAAAGCTCGTGATACATCAAGATCGTGCCAAATCAAGAACACGAGACAGAGAGAGAGAGATCAAACACTTAGCTACTGGTACATACCCTCGGCCCAGAGGGTGAACTACTCCCTCCTCGTCATGGAGAGCGCCGAGATGATGAAGATGGCCGCCAGAGAGGGATTCCCCCCTCCGGCAGGGTGCCAAAACGGTTCTAGATTGTTTTTCGGTGGCTACAGAGGCTTGCAGCGGCGGAACTCCCGATTTAGGTTATTTTCTGAAGGTTTCACTATTTATAGAAATTTTTGGCATCGGGAACAAGTCAGGGGGGTCCCCGAGTCGTCCATGAGAAAGGGCGGCGTGCTCGGGGGGGGGGGGGGTAGGGCGCGCCCCCACCCTCGTGGACGGCCCGGGACTCTTCTGGCCCAACTCTTTTACTCCGGGGGCTTCTTTTGATCCATAAAAAATCATCAAAAATTGGGACGTCAATTGGATTTGGTATTCCTTTTCTATAAAACTCAAAAATAAGGAAAAACAAAAACTGGCACTAGGTTCTAGGTTAATAGGTTAGTCCCAAAAATCATATAAAATATAATATAAATGCATATAAAACATCCTAGATGGATAATATAATAGCATGGAACAATAAAAAGTTATAGATACGTTGGAGACATATCAATCATCCCCAAGCTTAATTCCTGCTCGTCCTCGAGTAGTTAAATGACAAAAGCAGAATTTTTGATGTGGAATGTTACCTAACATAATTATCAATGTAATTTTCTTTATTGTGGCATGAATATTCAGATCCATAAGATTCAAGACAAAAGTTTAATATTGACATAAAAATAATAATACTTCAAGCATACTAACCAAGCAACTATGTCTTCTCGAAATAACATGGCCAAAGAAAACTATCCCTACAAAATCATATAGTCTGGCTATGCTCTATCTTCATCGCACAAAATATTTCAATCATGCACAACCCCGATGACAAGCCAAGCAATTGTTTCATACTTTTGATGTTCTCAAAATTTTTCAATCTTCATGCAATACATGAGCATGAGCCATGGACATAGCACTATAGGTGGAATAGAATGGTGGTTGTGGAGAAGACAAAAATGAGAAGGTAGTCTCACATCAACTAGGCGTATCAATGGGCTATGGAGATGCCCATCAATACATATCAATGTGAGTGAGTAGGGATTGCCATGCAACGGATGCACTAGAGCTATAAGTGTATGAAAGCTCAAAAGGAAACTAAGTGGGTGTGCATACAACTTGCTTGCTCACGAAGACCTAGGGAACTTTGATCAAGCCCATCATTTGAATATACAAGCCAAGTTCTATAATGAAAAATTCCCACTAGTATATGAAAGTGACAACATAGGAGACTCTCTATCATGCAGATCATGGTGCTACTTTGAAGCACAAGTGTGGTAAAAGGATAGTAGCATTGCCCCTTCTCTCTTTTTCTCTCATTTTTTGTTTTTGTTTTTTTGTTGTTTTTTAGGGCCTTCTCTTTTCTTTTTTTATGGCCTCTTTTTTCTTTTCCTTTTTTTGTCCGGAGACTCATCCCGACTTGTGGAGGAATCATAGTATCCATCATCCTTTCCTCACATGGGACAATGCTCTAATAATGATAATAATCACACTTTCATTTACTTACAACTCAAGAATTACAACTCGATACTTAGAACAAAATATGACTCTATGTGAATGCCTCCGACGGTGCCGGGATGTGCAATGAATCAAGAGTGACATGTATGAAATAATTATGAAAGGTGGATTTGCCACAAATATGATGTCAACTACATGATCATGCAAAGCAATATGACAATGATGGAGCATGTCATAATAAACGGAACGGTGGAAAGTTGCATGGCAATATATCTCGGAATGGCTATGGAAATGCCATAATAGGTAGGTATGGTGGCTGTTTTGAGGAAGGTAAATGATTGGTTTATGGTACCGGCGGAAGTTGCGCGGTACTAGACAGGCTAGCAATGGTGGAAGGGTGAGAGTGCGTATAATCCATGGACTCAACATTAGTCATAAAGAACTCACATACTTATTGCAAAAATCTATTAGTTATCGAAACAAAGTACTACATGCATGCTCCTAGGGGGATAGATTGGTAGGAAAAGACCATCGCTCGTCCCGACCGCCACTCATAAGGAAGACAATCAAAAAATAAATTATGCTCCGACTTCATCACATAACGGTTCACCATACGTGCATGCTATAGGAATCACAAACTTTAACGCAAGTATCTCTCAAATTCACAACTACTCAACTAGCATGACTCTAATATCACCATCTTCATATCTCAAAATAATCATAAAGAATCAAACTTCTCATAGTATTCAATGCACTTTATATGAAAGATTTTATTATATCCCTCTTGGATGCCTATCATATTAGGACTAAATTCATAACCAAAGCAAACTACCATACTGTTTATAGACTCTCAAAATGTTATAAGTTTAGCATGAGAGTTCATCTATTTCTTCAAAATAAAACCACCATTGTGCTCTAAAAAGATATAAGTGAAGCACTAGAGCAAATGACAAACTACTCCAAAAGATATAAGTGAAGATCAACGAGTAGTCGAATAATTATGCAAGTATGTGAAGACTCTCTAACATTTAATAATTTTAGATCTTGGTATTTTATTCAAAAAACAAGCAAAAAAATAAAATAAAATGACGCTCCAAGCAAAACACATATCATGTGGTGAATAAAAATATAGCTCCAAGTAAATTTACCGATGAACAAAGATGAAAGAGGGGATGCCATCCGGGGCATCCCCAAGCTTAGGCTCTTGGTTGTCCTTGAATATTACCTTGGGGTGCCTTGGGCATCCCCAATCTTAGGCTCTTCCCACTCCTTATTCCATAGTCCATCGAATCTTTACCCAAAACTTGAAAACTTCACAACACAAAACTTAACAGAAAACTCGTAAGCTCTGTTAGTATAAGAAAATAAATCACCAGTTAGGTACTGTTGTGAACTTATTCTAAGTTCATATTGGTGTAATATCTACTGTATTCCAACTTATCTATGGTTCATACCCTTCGATACTACTCATAGATTCATCAAAATAAGCAAACAACACATAGAAAACATAATCTGTCAAAAACAGAACAATCTGTAGAAATCTGGAGGTTTCGAATACTTCTGTAACTCCAAAAATTATGAGAAATTATGAAGACCTAAACAATTTTTATATTGATCTACTGCAGTTGGAATTGGTATTTTATCGCTTTCTGGTAAAAAATGAAAATTATTCTCGTGAGCGCATACTTTCTGTTTTTATCAGCAAGATCAAAAAACAATCACCCAAGAAGATCCTAAAGGCTTTACTTAGCACAAACACTAATTAAAACATAAGAACACAATTGTAATAGAGGCTAGATGAATTATTTATTACTAAACAGGAGCAGAAGCCAAAGAACAAAAATAAAATTGGGTTGCCTCCCAACAAGCGCTATCGTTTAACGCCCCTAGCAAGGCATGATGATTTCAATGATGCTCACGTAACAGATAGGAATTGAAACATAAAGAGAGCATCATGAAGAATATAACTAGCACATTTAAGCCTAACCCACTTCCTATGCATAGGGATTTTGTGATAAAACAACTTGTGGGAACAAGAATCAACTTGCATAGGAAAGTAAAGCAAGCATAACTTCAAGATTTTCAACACATAGAGAGGAAACTTGATATTATTGCAATATGTAAAAGCATATGTTCCTCTCTCATAGTAATTTTCAGTAGCATAATGAATGAATTCAACAATATAAACATCACATAAAGCATTATTTTCATGATCCCTAAGCATAAAAAATTTATTACTCTCCACATAAGCAAATCTATTCTCATCAATAGTAGTGGGAGCAAACTCAACGAAATAACTATCATGTGAGGCATAATCCAATTGAAAATTAAAATCATGATGACAAGTTTCATGGATATCATTATTCTTTATAACATACAAACCATCACAATAATCATCATAGATAGCAACTTTGTTCTCATAATCGACTGGAACCTCTTCCGAAATAGTGGATTCATCACTAAATAAAGTAATGACCTCTCCAAATCCACTCTCATAATTATCACAATAAGATTCAACACCCTCCAAAATAGTGGGGTCATTAATTCCTAAAGTTGACACTCTTCCAAACCCACTTTCATCAATATAATCATCATAAATAGGAGGCATGCTATCATCATAATAAATTTACTCATCAAAACTTGGGGGACAAAATCAAACATAGCATCCCCAAGTTTGTGGCTTTGCATATCATTAGCACCATAGATATCCAAGGAATTCATACTAACAACATTGCAATCATGCTCATCATACAAATATTTAGTGCCAAACATTCTAATGCATTCTTCTTCTAACACTTAGGCACAATTATCGGAATACTTATTTTCATGAAAGACATTAAAAAGATGAAGCATATGAGGTATCCTCAATTCCAATTTTTTATAATTTTATTTTATAAACTAAACTAGTCATAAAACAAGAAACTAAAAGACTCGATTGCAAGATCTAAAGATATACCTTCAAGCACTCACCTCCCCGGCAACGGCACCAGAAAAGAGCTTGATGTCTACTACACAACCTTCTTCTTGTAGATGTTGTTGGGCATCCAACTGCAGAGGTTTGTAGGACAGTAGTAAATTTCCCTCAAGTGGATGACCTAAGGTTTATCAATCTGTGGGAGGCGTAGGATGAAGATGGTCTCTCTCAAACAACCCTGCAACCAAATAACAAAGACTCTCTTATGTCCCCAACACACCTAATACAATGGTAAATTGTATAGGTGCACTAGTTCGGCGAAGAGATGGTGATACAAGTGCAATATGGATGGTAGATATAGGTTTTTGTATTTTGAAAATATAAAAACAGCAAGGTAAATAATGATAAAATTGAGCGAAAACGGTATTGCAATGCGTTGAAACAAGGCCTAGGGTTCATACTTTCACTAGTGCAAATTCTCTCAACAATAATAACATAATTGGATCATATAACTATCCCTCAACATGCAACAAAGAGTCACTCCAAAGTCACTAATAGCGGAGAACAAATGAAGAATTATTGTAGGGTACGAAACCACCTCAAAGTTATTCTTTCTGATCGATCTATTCAAGAGTCCGTAGTAAAATAACACGAAGCTATTCTTTCCATTCGATCTATCCTAGAGTTTGTACTAGAATAACATCTTAAGACACAAATCAACCAAAACCCTAATGTCACCTAGATACTCCAATGTCACCTCAAGTATCCGTGGGTATGATTATACAATATGCATCACACAATCTGAGATTTATCTATTCAACCAACACAAAGAACTTCAAAGAGTGCCCCAAAGTTTTTGTACCAGAGAGTCAAGACAAAAACATGTGCCAACCCCTATGCATAAGTTCATGAGGTCACAGAACTCGCAAGTTGATCACCAAAACATACATCAAGTGGGTCACGTGAATATCCCATTGTCACCACAGATAAACACATGCAAGACATACATCAAGTGTTCTCAAATCCTTAAGGACTCAATCCGATAAGATAACTTCAAAGGGAAAACTTAATCCATTACAAGAGAGTAGAGGGGGAGAAACACCATAAGATCCAACTATAATAGCAAAGTTCGCGATACATCAAGATCGTGCCAAATCAAGAACACGAGAGAGAGAGAGAGAGAGAGAGAGAGAGAGAGAGATCAAACACATAGCTACTGGTACATACCCTCAGCCCCGAGGGTGAACTACTCCCTCCTTGTCATAGAGAGCGTCGGGATGATGAAGATGCCCGCCGGAGAGGGATTCCCCCCTCCGACAGGGTGTCGGAACGGGTTTAGATTGGTTTTCGGTGGCTACGGAGGCTTGCGGGGGCGGAACTCCCGATCTAGGTTATTTTCTGGAGGTTTTAGTATTTATAGGAATTTTTGGCATCAGGAACAAGTTAGGGGGGGGGTCTCCGAGTCGTCCACGAGATAGGGCAGCGCGCCCCCCACCCTCATGGACAGCTCGGGATTCTTCTGGCCCAACTCTTTTACTCCGGGGGCTTCTTTTGGTCCATAAAAAATCATCAAAAATTGGCACGTCAATTGGACTCTGTTTGGTATTCCTTTTCTATAAAACTCAAAAACAAGGAAAAAAACATAAACTGGCACTAGGCTCTAGGTTAATAGGTTAGTCCCAGAAATCATATAAAATATCATATAAATGCATATAAAACATCCTAGATGGATAATATAATAGCATGGAACAATCAAAAATTATAGATACGTTGGAGACGTATCATGTATAATCGTGGTTTGTAAAGATTGTTGTAAAAACCTTAACCCTATTACCATATCATCATTTATTACTAACAAATCTCTTATTGTAATTTCATCTATTATATACTTTGTCCCATTTATGTAAGCTTCAATATTATATGCCAATTGGTTATGGATTTTCTTTATTCCAGACATATCAATGCATATTTCGACTTTATATCATCTATGGTTTCCACTATTTGTGGACATTTTACGAAATATTTATCATGGATGATATTCTTTGTGCAACCCGTATCTAATAGTGCCAATATTTTATAGGAAATATTTGGCCTTAGAACTATTCTAACTGATATCCTTATCCCTAGCATTCTTTGAATGGCAATCGAATGATATATTTATTTATGAAGCTAGTTATTACATCTTTTAATTGTATTATTTTGTCTCCTTTTTTATCTCTTACCGTAACCATTTGCTCTTTCATCTCCGTGCTTTTAGCAATAGTATTATCTCGCTCTTTACTATTCTCTAACTCATCTTTTAGTCTTTCTAACTCATCTTCTAATTTATTTATTCTATTTTCTAAGTTTCTAACCCTATTGGATAGTATTCTTTCTTCTGGTTCAAATTCTATTTCCTGTCTCCACTTCTGATTACTAGCTCTTAGACAGGAGGAACATGCTTGTTTTAAGCATAAGCTACATGTGAACCTATTATCTATGCTTGGATAAAATAAGCAGAAAGCACATTTTATATTATAATCTCCTTGTCCTTTAATCCAATCATGTTCACAATCTACTTGGTTCATCATTTCAACTTTTAAACCCGCTAATTCATCCATTAGGTCTATTTCATCTTCACTTGATTCAGATTCTGCAGTCTCATTTTCTACTTCATCTGTTTCTATGATTGAATATATTGACTCGTCATATTTTCTTTCATCATCACATACTAATATATTCTCATTAACACTATCTATAATTAATACTCTCTCTTGCTCTTCATATTTACTAGAGTATCGTTTCTGCTCTTTATTTGGGCAAGTTGTACCTAGGTGGTCAGGAGAGTTACATACAAAACACCTACATGTTTTATCATAGGATTTCTTAGGATTATATCTTCTTAAATTTCTTTTATGTAAGAATGGAGCTATATTATGAGACCTTCTGAAGAAATATCTTTTCTTTGTTCTAAAATTTCTATTACCGCTATTCCGTGGTCTATAATATTCATTTTTCCTATGCCTTTCTTCTCCATATGTTAGAGGTATTTGGACAATGTTATTGCAAAAGTATAATCTGATTTCTTCATAGATCTTTGAGCTTGAATACTTGTGCATACATTTCTCGGTTGTTTAAAAACAAATGTTATGACTTGGGATATATTTACCACATTTCCTCTGAATTCTTTTTTATAATCCTCAAATATTATGGATCAACGTGGATCAGGAAACTTGTTGAAATATCTTTCTACTACACCTACATTAAAACCTTGCTTAGTTGTAGTCGCATTATATAAATAATACTGGGAAAATTCTTTATGCCTTTCCAGCTAGTTAATGTTAATTTTTCTATTTCTCTTAATCTTTCATTTTGTAATGAGGTATGTTCTAATTCCGGATCTTCTGCTATTAACATATTTAAAGTGATATTTGCAAAGTTATTGGGATTACTTCCTGCCCTTTTTAATTCTTCATATTTATTAGGGTATGACTCTACCCATTGTTCCTATAGAACTTTTACAGACTCTCCTAAAAAGGTTTCAAGATATGTTAGCATATCTTCAACCTTAGTACCTATACACACCCTGCAAGCCAATACGCACAACAACCCAAATGGCGGGGTTATGACCAAGAATATGCATTTTCATCTTATGCTTCCAACTAGCAAAATTATTACCATCAAAGTAAGGACCTCTATGGTTGTAATTTCCCTCGCTAGACGCCATACTCTCCTAGGTTGTGAAACCAAGGCTATGATCACCAAATCTATGGAAATCAAGGCAAATGGAGACCAAAGCTCGAATACCACTTGTAGGATCGAAAGTAGGTCTAGAGGGGGGTGATTAGACTACTTGACCAAATAACAATCTAACCTCTTCCTAATTTTAGTTGTGGGCAGATTTTAGCAATTAGCACAAGTCAAGCAATCAACCTAAACATGCAAATCTAAGAGTGTAGCAGCGGAAAGTACAACATTGCATATGAAGGTAAAGGGAAGGGTTCGGAGAGTGCAAACACAATGATGACATGGAAATTTTTGGCATGGTTCTGATAGGTGGTGCTATCGTACATCCACGCTAATGGAGACTTCAACCCATGATGGTTTCACGAAGAAGCACCCTTGTCTATCCCACCATGGCCATCGCCCACGAAGGACTTGCCTCACAAGAGTAGATCTTCACGAAGTAGGTGATCTCCTTGCCCTTACAAACTTCTTGGTTCAACTCCACAATCTGGTCGGAGGCTCCCAAGTGACACCTAACCAATCTAGGAGACACCACTCTCCAAAAGGTAATAGATGTTGTGTTGATGATGAACTCCATGCTCTTGTGCTTCAAATGATAGTCTCCCCAACACTCAACTCTCTCACACGGATTTGGATATGGTGGAAAGATGATTTGAGTGGAAAGCTACTTGGGGAAGGCTAGAAATCAAGATTCTTGGGGTTGGATTGGAATATCTTGATCTCAACACATGAGTAGGTGGTTCTTTCTCAGAAAATGTAGGCTGGATGTGTAGGCACGTTCTGATGGCTCTCTCACATATGGAGAAGGGGGTGGAGGGGTATATATATCCTCCACACAAAATCCAACCGTTACACACATTTGACCCAACTCGGTCTAACCGAATAGAAGAAATCAGTGAGACCGATTTAGTTCAAAATGTGAACGTTAGCAAACTTTATGGGATCGAATCGAACAACTCAGTGGGACTGATGTGCTAGGGCTAGGGCGAAACCTCATCTCGGTGGCACCGATTACATGAACTTGGTGAGACCGATTTCAACAAAGAGCAAACAGAGAGTTGGTCAAGCAAACTTGGTGTGACCGATCGCTCATTTCGGTGACACCGAAATGTTATAAAAAGGGAAACAGAGAGTTTGCAGGGCCATCTTGGTGAGACCGAGATCCGTATCAGTATGAACGAGGTGTTAGGGTTTCTGGCTGTGGCTATGTCAAATGAACTCGGTGGCGCCGGATAGGAGATTTCGGTGGGGCCGAGTTTGACTTTGGGTTTTGGACATATTTGAAATGAGAGAGTGGTTGAGGGCTTTGGAGCAATACCACTAAGCATTTTGAGCAAGTAGACCATTAAGCAACACCTCATCCCCTTTTAATAGTATTGGCTTTCCTATGGACTCAATGTGATCTTGGATCACTAAAATATAAATGAGGTGTCTTGAGCTTTGCCAATACATGTCCTTAGCATTTTGATGGGGTTCCACATCCTCTTGTCCATGCCACGCCATTGTTGAACTTGTCTGACATACACTAGATAAAAGCATTAGTCCAACAAAAGATATGTTGACATTAATTACCAAAATCACCCAGGGAGCACTTGTGCTTTCAATCTCCCCCTTTTGGTAATTGATGACAACATACATCAAGCTTTAGATTTAAGATATGCAAGGTAATAGGTAAAGCTTTGGAAAGACATGTAACACGCATAAGCTCCCCCTACATGTATGCAATCATGTGAAGTTAGAATATAAGAACATGTGAATGCATAAGCATGACAGATCAAACAATGAGTTACCTATATCTTGGCTATATGCATCAGAGCAATGATGTGGTTAAGAGGAGTGTACCTCCATGTTCATGAATCCTTCTTGCAAACAATATGTACATCAGCAAGAGATCATCATGCACATGAGTGTGATGCATATACTTACCTTGTGTTCTTAAGCTGGCTTTGGAAGGAGTGGACCTGAGAAAACAGGGTTAGATAACACAAGAACACTCTAAGTAAAGCACTTTCAGGAAACCACAAGAGTACCAAGACTGGATGACATGTAGTGGGTGAGTACTAAGTACTCCATTTAGATATTGACATGTCCCCAAAGATCTAAAGATATGCAATGAATTCCAATGATTTTCCTCCCCTGGACATGGACTCTTTCTCCCCCTGAATCTGATATTGGATAATGGGAGAAGGTAGGGCGAGAGAAAATCAGAGCAAGAAATGGTACAATCAACCAAAATCAGAGCAACAAGAATATCAGCAAGAGCTAATATCAAACATGTTGACATGTCTTTCCCCTCTTAAAATCATGTGACTTCTCTCTCTCCTCTTTTGTCAACAAACATCTGTATAAGAGCTTAGATGAGCTCATATGATAAGCTTTAATGGTCTCTCTCTCCCCTTTGGACATCAATTTCCAAGAAGGGCACTTCTAGAGCATGAGTCAAATAGGTGTTGTCCTTGAGATTCACTACAAAATAGTGGGTAGTCTGAGATGCTGATAGAGGATAGAATCATTAAGTGGAGCTGAAGAAAATAGGCAATAAGAAATGGCAAAACATTTTCTCGGAGTTGAAATCAGTGACTCCGATTGTTTTCCTTTGGTGATGCCAAAATGACAGAGTCAGAGAAAGTCCAGATCGGTGAGACCGAATCAGTCCATGTCGGTTGGACCGATGAACTGTCCACAAGGAGACCTTGTGGTTCGGCCGAGATGATGGGTTTGGATCAGAGGGACCGAGTTCATCTTAGAGTAAAGATTTTGTCAACTCAAATCTCTTGCCAAATTAATTCTCACAAAGATTTGCAAGGAATTAACAACAGGGTCACAGAAGAGAATCAGAAAAGAGATCTTGATGAAGTTTTTTTAGAAGGGGAAATAAAATAGCAAGAAATGTATGCAAGAACACAAAGTAAATGAGCAAAGAAACACTGGAGAACTTCATCTAGAGGGGGGCGGTGTCGGTGTCAAAACCAGCCGATCTCGGGTAGGGGGTCCCGAATTGTGCGTCTGAGGATCAAAGGTAACAGGAGACAAGGGGAACATGATGTTTACCCAGGTTCGGGCCCTCTTAATGGAGGTAAAACCCTATGTCCCGCTTGATTGTATTTGATGAGTACAGGGGTTACAAGAGTTGATGTACCTCGAGATCGTAATGGCTAAACCCTAGATGTCTAGCCTGTATGAATTATGATGGCTTCTACGGACTAAACCCTCTGGTTTATATAAACACCAAAGGGGCCTAGGTTTGTATAGAGTCGGTTTACTGTAACGCCCCAAGACCAGAGCTTCAGATGCCTTCCATGATTTCTGAGACTCGTCGCGTGATTTGTATCGTTCATTGCTTTCATTTTTGCATCATGTGCATTGCATCATGTCATCTTGCACCTCTTCTTAAAATTCAACCAATTAAATCGTATGGATCTTCGATCCATTTAAATCGAGGGAAGGGTGACTTCTCTTTATAACTTATCCTCCCAATATTAGGGACCTATTATAAAGTATTCCATGGATGTAGAATTACCGTTGACACACTTGCAAATAAATCCCGATGTCTTTGTTATCTCAACTCTTGGTCTCCGACTTGTCCTCATATTCTTTTATCGTTTTACACTACTAGGAAAAGGGCTATAAATAGGATTGATACTAATGGCGCACCAGGGAAGTAGTGCGCCACTACTATATACTAATGGCGCACCTGTTGGTGATGCGCCATTAGTGTGGAAGACACTAATGGCGCACCAGAAACAGGGTGCGCCACTAGTATTAATTTTTTTTCCATTTTTCCATACATACTAATGGCGCATCAGGTTGACAATGCGCCATTACTAGTTCTAACTAGTAATGGCGCACCAGGCAGAGAGTGCGCCATTACTGTAATTTTTTTCTTATTCTTTTTTTTGCAAAACTACTAATGGCACACCGTTTCATAGTGCGCCATTACTAGTTTAAACTAGTAATGGCGCACTATTACACGGTGTGCCATTAGTATATATATTTATATTTTTTACTTTTTTGCAAAACATCTAATGGCGCACCACCTGCAGGTGTGCCATTAGTAACCAGGGTTACTAATGGCGCATTTCCTTGTGGTGCGCCATTAGTAACCTGGGACCCCAACAAGATATTTTGGAAAGCCCCACACCTACCCACTCACTTTCCCCACTTCATTCCCTCCACCTCCTTCTCCAAGCTTTCGGCTGCCTCCTCCTCCTCCTCACCTCATTTCCACCATAGATTCATCAAAATTAAGTGGTGAAATTACCTTTTTTTGATAGGTAAGTAAGGGGAAAGCTATCTTCATGATGTAGATCTACTTTTTTTCTCCCTAGCTCGCTCCAACAACGTGCACATGCACTTTTTGTGGCCTAGCTAGATCTATGTATGTTTGTGGTGTTGCATGTGTTTGTGGTGTTGCATATATGTTTGTGTTTGAAGGTACCGGTATTTGAAATGCGATAGTTGCCAATATTTTGCCGGAATGTTTTGATTCATTTCCATTTCGGCGAGAATTTTGGCACTATGCATTCTTTTTGGTCCTATTTTTAGGGAAGGTCATGCCAAATTTTTTCTTGGTTCTAAAATATTGTTTTTCTCTACCCCGCAGGCGACCATGGTCCGCACGATGACTGAAGGCATCGTGAATAGGTTTTTGAGCTCCGCGAAGGCCGAGATGCTTCAAAAGAATGAGACGGAGATAAGATGTCCGTGTTGAAGTGCAAGCTGAAGAGCCTTATTGCGGACCCGGATTCCGGGCAGGTGCGGGACCACCTGCTCTTGCGTGGTTTCATGGATGGCTATCGGTTGCAAGGTGATGAAGATGACTATGAAGTCGTCCATGACCGGGGCCGGACAAGAAATGAGGAACGGAAACAAGACAAGTACCACCGCGGCGAGGGCGGGCGAGAAGACGAAGAATCTCCAGGACATGATCATGACGGTGATGCTGTACACAGTCATCATGTAGAAGATGTCGTACATGATTGAGGAAGATCAAGACGAAGGGCATGATCATGAAGATGAAGATGCCGGAGCAGACGACGATGGAGGCTAGGTGCAGGACCCTCATATTCAAGAGCTGCTTCTCAAGCAGACGGATAACGCAAGAGCTGCCGCCCGAGAGAAAGCCAAGCTGGATCAACTGGAGATAGATGCGGTTACTCCATTATATGAAGGATGCAGGCCCGAGGATACCCGTCTGAAAGTAACGCTCATGGCTCTGGATATGAAGGTAAAACACAAAATGACCGACGCATGCTTCGACGAGAACATTTCATTCTGGCACGAACGTCTTCCCAAGGGGAACAAGTGCCCGACCAGTTTCGAGGAGGCGAAGAAAATCGTGTGTCCTCTGGATTTACCGCACGTGAAATACCATGTGTGCATGAACAATTGTATCATTTATCGGGACAAGCACGCGGAGTCTACCATATGCCCGGTGTGCGGCGTCACTCGATACAAGAAGAGGAAGAAAGCTCCTCGAAAATCGGTGTGGTACTTTCCGATCACTCCTCGTCTGCAGCGGTATTTCGCGGACCCTAAGGTAGAAAAGCTCCTGCGTTGGCACGTGGATAGGGAGGAGAAGAAGCGGGAAGATGACGGAAATGATCCGGAGATAAATAAAAAAGACAAGATGCTGAGTCACCCTGAGGATGCGAGCCAGTGGCAAGCGTTGAACTTCGAATACCCAGAATTTGGGAAGGATCCAAGGAACATCGTGCTGGGCGCGAGCACCGATGGAGTCAATCTATTTGGCAGCCAGAGACGCACACATAGCACCTGGCCTGTGTTTGTGTGGATGTACAACCTTCCCCCCTGGTTGTGCATGAAGAGGAAGTACATTCACATGAGTATGCTAATTGAAGGGCCGAAACAACCAGGGAACAACATCAATCTGTATCTGGGGCTGCTGAAGGAGGAGCTAGACATGCTGTGGAAAATGCCAGCCAATACATGGGACGCCGCAGAGAAAGAATATTTCCCTATGAGAGCCGCACTGCTCACGACGGTGCACGACTATCTCGGTTATGGATATCTCGCAGGGCAGGTAGTCCATGGATTTTCTGGATGCGTAAGGTGCATGGATGACACAATGTATCGCCATCTAGATAGAGATCCCGGGTCTTCGAAAACCGTGTTCATGGGACATCGAAGGTGGCTTCGCGACGATGACCCGTGGAGGAAACACAAGGATCTGTTCGATGGTGAAACCGAACCCCAAAAACGCCCGTGTACGAGGAGCCGCGAGGAAATAGACGAGATGTTGAAAAATTGGAAAGACTGCCCATTGCCGGGAAAGAAGCAAAAGGCGCCAGAGCCGGGAAAGAAGCGAAATGCGCCAGAGCCGCTGCTGAAGGTATGGAAAACAAGGTCTGTTTTCTGGGACTTGCCGTACTGGAGGATCCACCGTGTGCCTCACAGCCTTGATGTCATGCATATCACGAAGAACGTGTGCGAGAGTTTGCTTGGTACCCTGCTCAACATGCCAGAGAGGACCAAAGATGGGCCGAAAGCAAGGGCAGACTTGAAATCAATGGGCATCAGGCAGGAGCTTCACGCTAATGATGATGATGATGATGATGATGATAATGATGATGATGAGGCGAAGCAGGACACAGAAAGTCGTCGCAAAGGCAAAAAGGCCAAGAAGACTGGAAATGACTACCCTCCCGCGTGCTTCACTCTAAGTCAGGAGGAGATCGAGCAGTTTTTCACCTGCCTCCTAGGAGTAAAACCTCCTTACGGTTACGCGGGGAAGATAAGCAGATACCTAGACCCAGCGAAGCAGAAGTTCAGCGGGATGAAGTCTCACGACTGTCACGTGCTGATGACGCAGATACTTCCAGTTGCAATCCGTGGGATCATGGAACCGCACATCCGTGAAATGCTATTTGGCCTATGCAACTTTTTTGACGTCATCTCTTGGAAGTCGATTGGCGTGAGGCAACTCAGAAGGCTACAGGAAGAGATCGTGGTGATACTATGTGAGCTTGAGATGTACTTCCCGCCCGCATTCTTCGATGTTATGGTGCATCTGCTGGTCCTTATCGTGGAGGATATCATCCAACTCGGGCCGATGTTCCTGCACAGCATGATGCCGTTCGAAAGGATGAATGGTGTCATCAAAGGATACGTTCGCAACATGTCACGTCCAGAGGGAAGTATAGCCAGGGGCTTTCTGACCGAAGAGTGCATCTCCTACTGCACGAATTATCTAGGCATCGAGAACCCCGTTGGTCTGCCCATCAACAGGCACCTCGGCAGGCTCGCTGGATGGGGTCATCGTGAGGGTCGCCGTGAAATGCATGTCGACTTTGAGGGTCGACTCGCCGACTTTGAAAGAGCAAACCTAGTCACGCTACAACACATAGACGTGGTCGATCCTTGGGTGGTATAGCACAAAACCTTTATTGAGAAGACGTACAATGACCGAGGCCAACAGAGGACGGACGGAGATATACTCAAAGAGCACAACTCATGTTTCACGCGTTGGTTCAAGCAGAAGCTTCTGTCGTACCCTTTACATGAGGATTCTTCCGCGGAAGAACAACTCATATTCGCCTTGTCACAGGGCGCCGAGCACAACCTGATGACCTATGAGGCGTACGATATCAACGGCTACACATTCTACACCGAGGACAAGGACATGAAGAGCGATGGTTATCAGAACTCCGGGGTAACGAAGGAATCCTACACCGGCAACGACAAGGACAGATACTACGGAAGGATCGAGGAGATCTGGGAGCTGAGCTACGCTGGAGAGAAGGTCCCGATGTTCCGTGTCAGATGGGCCAAGAGCGTCCTAAAAGAAGACCGGTATTTCACCGCCATGGTTATACCCGAAGCCAAATCCAAGACCGCGGGCGCAAACGTCACCGCGAAAAATGAGCCATGGGTACTGGCTTCCCAAGTGGACCAATGCTTCTTCATTACCGACCCGTCAAAGCCCAATCGTGTTGTCGTGAGGAGAGGCAAAAGGAAGATCATCGGAATGGATGGAGTAGCCAATGAGCAAGACTTCGACAAGTACGGCGACCCGAAGATCGAACATGACGACGACGATGAAGTAGCAGCACACACTACAAGAAGAAGCAGGACCACCCTACCTAAAGGACGTCCGTTCCACAGAAGAACTCCATTTGCGAAAAAGAAGGGCAAGAAGATTGTGAACAGATAGCTAGCTAAGATTGATTGTGTTTAAATCATAGTCTTCATTTCTCGATTGTATTTCATGGGCACTTTTTGATATCATGAATATTTTTAAATTTCATGGGCACTTTTTGAATTCATGAGGACACTTGATCTCGATCCCCCTCCATCTCGATCTCGATTCCCCCTCCATCTCGATCTCGATCCCACCCGCACCCTCCCCCGCTAGCTAGCTCCACCGCCGCCGCCGACCCACCGCAACCCTCCCCCGCTCCACCGCCGCCGACGAGCACCCGGCCCCCCGCACCCCTGGGGGGTTATTACTGTTTTTATAAAAAAGTATTACTGTTATGATTTAAACAAGTTTGAACATATTTAAACACAAATAAATATCAAACAGGATTTAAAATGCATAAAAAAATATTGGGGAGCCTGGGAATCGAACCCAGGACCTCCTGGTGTGTGTGCTGCGTATTGACCAGTCGGGCTAGTGGGCAGGGTCTGTTGTACATAGGGTTAGGTTGTATATAACCTGACAAGTCGGGCTAGATTAAATTACTTATGGCGCACCCCTCGGTGGTGCACCATTGCTATGGATGTACTTATGGCGCACCCCTGGGTGGTGCGCCATTGCTAAGCCTCCCCACACTAAAATCCCCAATCTCCATTTCTCTCTAATCCCTCCCCTGCCTTGTCTCACCCGCGCCTGACCACCACCGCCCACCACTTCCCCCGTGCTCGTCGTCCCCAGCCGTGCTCGCTTCCCCCGCCGCACCCGACCACCTCCCTCACCGTCCCCCCTCTGCCCGCGCCCGCGCCCTCGCCGTCCCCCTCCCCCCGCGGCCCCGCCTGCGTCAACCTCCCTCCCG
>NC_057812.1:375469657-375478193 GCF_018294505.1 Triticum aestivum | reverse complement strand
GCTAGGGTTCCTAGGCGCCACCACCGCTGCCGGCCCGCCGCCGCGGCGCGCCCAGCCGGCCGAACCCTCCGCTGCCCCGCCTCCGATACAGGACCCCAGCAGCGCCTCCCCCCATCAAGTAGCCGCTCCCACCAGCGGCGCCCCCCTCCCTGGAGCAGGCGCTCCTGCCCAGCAATGCTGCCGCCTGGAGCTACGCCGGCGACCAGTCCGTAGGCAGGTAGCCACCACTCCTTCGTCCTTCCTCCCTCTTCCCTCATCCCCCTCCCTCCTTCCTCCTGCATCCTCAGTTCAATTTTTGCTTGCTGCGTGATTTTTCCAGAGCTTGCTCAAGTTTACATGTGAAAGGATTGTGCTTGATAGGTGTTTGTGATAATGCCTCTAAGGGACGGGGGCATCGCGTCATTAGTCTTTGTATTAGAGTCTTTTTTTCCTAGCCGTGTTGTCACCAAAAAATGCAATAAATTCTCATGGTTCGAACCTTTGATACTTGGCTTCTCCAAATGAGAAATTTATGCATGTAATAATTGGTTTACCTTAGTTTGCAGAAATATGAAACTAAGCCTTACTTAGTAACAATGTTTCAAGAAGATCAATTTGGAAGCTCTGCTTCACAGGATGCCTTCAGACACTTGCACATATCTTTCTAACTCATGCATTATTTCATCAATTAGACACTTCAAAGTGATGGCTATTTCCTTTACCCTAGAGGAAAAACAAAATAATATCTTCTACTTTGCCTAGAGGAAATATAATTTCATGGACTACTTGTTATATCAAATTTTTAGCTAAGTTTTGTCTCCCTGCGAAAATTGGGCAAATTCCTTCTCAAAATCACATGTTTTAACTAGGAAGAACCTGAGACACTATGGCATCAACACTTGTAAGAAAAGAAATAGCAGGAGAATGAAGATTATATTAAAAAATGGTATTAGTAGTGGTAAACAAGCATATAATCCCTCCCAGGTAGTAACAATAACTTTATGTAGGAGAGTGAAAGAAGAAGCATAGGCGATCAGGTTCGATCACGGTTGGAGAAAAATTGAGGCGTTTGTTGGCTCCAAGACAGTGATACAGGTATATACATGTGCTCTGCTTACTTGATCATACAGAAGATTTTCATATAAGAGTTACGTTTCAAGTTGCTGAACCTTTTCATATAAGTTTGCTTCCAAGGAGTTGTTCTTTGTCTGGTCCAATTCTGAAGAAATAAAAAGTGAATAGTTTGTTTGTTCCCTGTGTGGTCACTCTATTTTTTGAGTACTGACATTAGTTATGTTTGTTAGCAGCAAGATATTTAAATGAAGCTTGTTCTTTTTCAACTGTTCAACTGATGCCATGAAACTGAATATAGTAGTTGAAAACCTTGTTTTTCTTCCTGATCGTGAAAATTTCATGGGTGCTGTAAAATGTGCAGGTGGTGAGTTGAGGGTCAGCATACAGCTTGTTTGGACTAACCAAGAGGATGAGGTATGTTGCTTGCCCAAGCTAAGTGACACGTACGCGCCAAGTTTTCTGTTATATAATTACCTGTTAGTGCTTAGTTAAACTGCATGATACGGCCATAGCAGATGGATGGTACTAGGTGTTGTCTTGTTTCTTGCCAATGTATTCAAAGAGAAGATGTGCCACTGTAGATTTCTTTTCTTGAAGGCAGCTCACATAAGTTGAGCTACAAGTGAACAACTTGCTGCTATTAGATCTGGAATGGAAGCTCACATAAGTTGAGCTGATTTTTGTCCATATGAAAGCAGAGGACCATATGGTCTGTGGCCTTTTCATCCATATGAAAGTAGCGGCACATGGTGGTGCTAGTTTGCTGGGTTTTGTCTCCGACCATCGTGTCGTGATGAATTTGCAGGTACCCCGAGAGGCCCTTGAGTTTGCCGGAATGTCGATTAACTTCTGTTCCGGCAAATTCGGGTACTCCATATGTTCTATTTTCAGCAAAGGTCATGCTGAAATTTTCCGTGAATTTTCGCATGACTTTGCTAAAAATAGGACATATGGGGTACTTGTGATAATGCATGGGCCGGGGTATCTTAGTACTTAATTAAGTAGGATCAACTGCCCCTTTATTCTTCCTGCATTAAACCATAAGTGGCAATAGAGCCAAGTGATTAGGCCCAACTTAGAATTCTCCTTAGCATCGATAAACCCTAGATGATAAACCCAACATAGGTGGCAATAGAGCCAAGTGATTAGTGCCTAGTGATTAGGCCCAACCTAGGGTGCCTCGGCATCGATAAACCCTAAATGATGAAAACTTAACTTGGCTGCCCTGGATGCCTCGGTGTCGATGAGAACCTAAATGATGTACGCTTAGGCTTTTAGGGTGCCTCGGCATTGACAAACCCTAAATGATGAAATCTTAGGCTTTTAGGGTGCCTCGGTGTCGACAAACCCTAAATGATGAGACCATGATCTTGTTCCTTGACAATAACCAACTTTTTTACCAAACTTTTTTCCTATTTAGAGCGAAACATGGCCCACAACGATGAGGCCGGTGGTTCGGGCGGCAAGCAATTCTGGGAGTTGTCCCAGGAGATGGAGGAACAACCTCACCGCTATGAGGACGCCGCGGAAGACACCGATCCTGATTACACAACCCCTAGGGGCGTCGGGGATGACACCACTGATGGTGCCGCCGAGGATGCCACCACTGATGATGGCGGCGCACACATAGACGGCAGCCAACCAAAGAAGCAAGGGAAGGACCGGCGCCCGAATGCGCTCCGCACCCTCGAGGAGGAATTCACTCAAGTGGACTCCGACGGGAATCCAACGGAGCCCAAACATATAGTCAAGGGGTACTCGCTTCAGCTCGGGTGCATTCTCCGGAGCACCGTCTTGATCAACACTGAGAACCTTAGGCATAAGGACCGAGGGAATTTGCACAACCTCCTCTTCACGAAGCTGCACGAACGATACAAGTTCCCCGCCGAATTTGAAAACACACGCCTCTCAGGGAATAAAGTGAACAGTGCCACCCTCACGAAGATGAGCACGGCCCTGTCTACTTGGAAAAGCGCGGTGAAGAGAATGATTGATAAAGGTGATAGTTATGAGAAGATCAAGGCGAAATATCCTTTGATGAGCGAAGATGAGTACAAGGAGTTCAAGATCAAGTGCGAGAGCAGTGCAACCTCCGAATCAAGTCAGTGGGGGAAAGAAATGCGGGAGTTGAACTTAGGGGAACACAAACTCGGTCCTCGCGGTTACAGAGTGGCGGAGCCTATATGGGACAAGGAGGACGCGGAGCGTGTCGAGCAAGGCCTACCGCCCCGCTTCGAGAAATACAGCGGTGACAAGCAGACCAGGATCTATGTCAGGACCCGGTACAAGGAGGACCCGATAACAAAGGAGCTTACCACGGATCCGAAGACCAGGGCGCTTGAGCTTCTTCTGGTAAGGAATACACCCCCGCGTAATTAGCTCCATATGGTTGCACTCTAATTAATCCCCAATATTTCTAAATGGTTCATGTTCCTTTCGCAGGACACTGAAAGCAGTAGCGCGGGGTCGTCTAAGAGCTCCCCTTTCGACACCCCTTTAAATAGGGCATTGAACGTAATGAAAAACAAGGATAAGCTCACTAAGCCGACATCAGCTGGTCGTGTGGCCGGCAAAGGCTTGTCCACAAAATGGGGGTCATACTATACCGCTAGTGTGCGGAAGGAGAAAAAGACCAGCTCGGAAAGCCAGATGCGCGAGGTTGAAGAACTCAAGGCACAAGTGGCGCGGATTCCGGAGCTTGTCCAAGAGCAAGTGCAACAACAACTTGGAACGACGCTCAACGCCATGGTGCCTACGTTTATTCATGGGCTGACGATGTGGATTGCGGGCGGCCAACAGGGGCCTCCCCCGGTTCCCAGCTTCACGGCCAGCAACTCGCACAGCGCGCAGGCAGCGCCATTGGTGTCTCCGGCGGCGGCGCCATTGGTGTCTCCGGCGGAGGCGGTATTCGTGTCTCCGGCGCCGGCACGGGGATTGGAGCTTAATGCACCCGGGTGTACGCCGGCCGGCACCTCGCCAGCAAGCGCCCCCTCCGTCAGTTGCACGCCCGCCGTTGGCGGTGCCTCGACATTAGCCAAGCTCGACGGCATCATGGTAACCAAGCCTCTCGGCCGATGACTTCATCTCCTTGCCTTTGACTGGGCATCCCTAACGCCCTGTACATGTTTTCACAGGGCACCGCCGACGTTCCTTGCACTCTTCTGCATTTCGTGGGCGCCGAGTTGGTCGATGTCGCCAAGGGCAGAATCATTCAACCGGGCAACCCCATGTTCCACAGTAATCCGATGCCACCCACAATGTATAGGGTTGAAGTGGTTCGGGTGCTGCCAGGCTGCGACGAGCTGTTACCTCCGATTCGACCCGCTGGGGCCGACGAAGAAGATGAGATGACCCTCAGCACCTGCGTAAACTCGCCCCTGCTTTAGCCGAAGAGCCAGATTCGTTTGGGGGCGGGGGACACCACCCCACAGACAAGACCGCCAGTCGTGCCGGTGCCAAGCCATGGCAAGAACGCCGCAACGCTACCGGACCTGCCGGACATCCCTATGGCACAGGATCCGGACAGCCCTATGGCACAGGATCCGGACGGCGACGACAACGATGACGGTACATTTACCAAAGTTGATAAGTACTTTGCCGAACGTGGGTACGCTGATGAGTTCTGCGGGCCTCTTTCTCAAGAACCGAACCAAGACGACTGCGATCTAGCTGGTACGACAGAGAAATCCAATTGCAACAGGCGTGGTCTGGCATTCAGTTCTCAGGACACGCCTCCAGCTCCCGCCTTCACCGAGCCTTAGATAGCTGAGGTGCAAAATATTATCAGCCCCAACACGCTCAAGAAGGCGGTCTGTGAGCAGAACTCGGTCCCATTATAGGAGATCAAGAAGAAGGGACAGAAACGAAAGACTAACAAGGGCGCCGGTGCGAGCCAGTTGGCACCGAGTTTGATCCGTGCTCAGGACGGGCCACCTTCACCTAAGGATATCTCGAGGAGGGTGCATGTGGCGGGTAGGGTGATGCTACCGCCAAATATGCTAAATGCTGCAACCGGTGCTATGCGGAGTCTGCACGACAGTGTTCTTTCTTTGGAGAAGCGGCGTCTCAGAGAGAAGGATGTGGCATACCCGATTTTCGTGGCCAAGGTGCCAGAGGGCAAGGGCTTTGTGGATGGCGGCATCGGGGGTACGATCGTCCTGCGGTTTGATGACATCTTTGCTATGTTTAACCTTCATCCACTGCACTACACCTTCGTTCGGCTGTTTTCGCTGAGTATGGAGATGTGGATCATTAGAGACAAGACCCCAGACATCGTGATAGTAGACCCCTTCTACATGCGTGCCAAGCACTTGAGCAGCGCTGGGGACCGCCAAGTTGCGAGTTCACACCTCGAAGGCGTCATTCTGGCAAACCCAGATAAGGATAACTTCCTTGTGGCTTACTTTCCCGAGTAAGTCATCCCTTAACCGCCCCGTAACATATGATTTCTTAGATTTCGATCGTTCTTTTTTTTTCTAACATTCTGTGTTCTGTGCAGTGACACACATTGCACACTCATCCTCTTAAGCCCGAAATATTCCATGGCCACGTATTTATACCCGAACCGTAAGTCCAAGATAGACTACACAAATGTCAAGAAAGTTCTTGATGATGTTCTCCCCGCCTACGCCAAATCTGGAGGCACCTTCACCAGGGCAGTTCGTAAGTATGGCAAGCACATGTTCTCACACAATACGAAGTTCTGCTGCGTCAAGCAGCCGCCTGGCGGTCAGAAGGATGCCTACTACGCCCTCCATCACATGCCGGCGATCGTAAGGGACCATCATCAACTTCTGCTACCAGATAATCTCAAAGATTGGGCCGCGAGCTTGTCGGCAGTCCAGGACGCGGACCTCAGACAAGAATTCTTTCGCATCCAGTCGGAGTTTGCGGACATCATCCATCAAGATGTCCTTCATACCTCGGGGCAGTTCTTCCTCAGGTATCAACCGTCCAACAGTGAGATAGATGAAATGCTACAAATGCAGGGTGACAACGACCGCGATTTCATGACCATCACGACAGACGACGGCTTCATCCACGTTCCTGTCCGATGAGTCGAGTCAAAAGTAGTGATGTGTAGTTCTGAAACATTGATTGGCTCATGTTGTAATTATACTTTAATGAATTCGTATGTCTCTTTGGTTTGGACAGTCGTTCAACTTAGATGTAATCGATGCTATTTATTATTAGGACCATGAATCGTGCTATTAATGTCTTGCTTTTATCTTCCGATCCTTTTGTTGCATACTTACATATTGCTTATGTATTGTCTGTTGTTTGGCTTGTGCATAGAGATGCCGTCGTATGTCGTGTACAAGGGTAAGGTTCCCGGAGTCTACGATGACTGGGAGGAGTGTCGAAGACAGTTTCACCGTTTCAGCGGTAATAGTTACAAAGGGTACACCACTAGGGCGGAGGCCGAATCTAGATACGCCCGCTATCTAGCGGGAGAGAGGAGGGAGCGTTGGAGGAACCGGATGAAGACCAGTTTGATCGTGATGATGCTCATCGTGATGACCATAGCTCTCTTCTATGTGATGGTAATTTAGATGATCGATATCGACTTGTAATGTGAAGACAAACTCGATACTCGTGGTCTTGAGACTTGTAATGTTTTATCTTTGTTCGGTCTTTCGAATTCGGAGACTAATATGATGAATTGTATTCGGAGACTAATCTTCTATTGTATTCGATGAATCTGATGTTGCTGTGTGCTGCTGTCTATATTCTGTCTAATAATATATTTTATATTCTATCTAATAATATATTTTGTAACCTGCGCAAAAATCAGAAAAGGAAAAAAACAAATATTCATACTAATGGCGCATCACCACCAGGTGCGCCATTAGTATGCCAAAGGATACTAATGGCGCATCAACAAAGAATGCGCCATTAGTATGACAAAGCCATGCTTACGTATGGCCCCCCAGGAGGCACACTAATGGCGCATGCTGTTACATACTAATGGCGCACTAGTTGGTGCGCCATTAGTATACCAGATACTAATGGCGCACCTGTGGTGCGCCATTAGTAAGATATACTAGTGGCGTGCTACTAATGGCGCACTGGTAATGCGCCATTAGTAGGCAAAACCAGTGCGCCATTAGTAGGCCTTTTCCTAGTAGTGTTATCGAGGCTCTTCCAAAATGTTCAACATTTTCGGAAACTTCAGATTCCTACTCCTTGTTCAAACCATTTGAATTAATTTCAAAGGTAAACCTTGCAATCTTGCCCACTCCATTTTTCTTGGAACGAGCACATTTTTATGAGTTCGGGAAAGTAGCCCCTTGCACAAATCCTTTCCCTAACCCTCCTTTTCTTTTCTTCTCTCTAATTCTTTTCTCTTAAAAGAAATATGAGGGAGAGAGAGAGCACAACCTTGCAGCCCAGCCGGCCTCTTGGGCCTAACCAACCAGCGCCGGCCCACCTAACCCTTCTAACCCTAGGCCTCACCCTCGATCCCATATCGCTCCTGTGCTCGTTCCCACCAGCGCCGCCAGGGAGGAACCCGATCCCCATCCCCGTGCGCTCGACCCCCTCCCTCCTCTCGATCACCCACGCCCGAACCCCCCATGTCCATCAGTCCGCCGCCTCCTGCTTGACCCTCCTCTCTCGCTCATCTCCCTCTCATCTTCTAGCAAACCTCCTCCCCGTGTGCCCCCGCTCCCTTCTCCTCCTCGTTGTTGGCTCCGCCCATGCTGGAGCACGCGAGCAGCAGCAGCCTGAGCTGCTCCATGCCCGCACCACGCCATGGCCCTCCCGAGGCCATCTGTAACGTCCCGAGATCGATGTGCTAGGTGTCCTCCAGTTATTTGTTGTTGTTGCCTTGTCATTGCTTGCGTGTCATGCATCTCATATCATGTCATCATGTGCATTTCATTTGCATACATGTTCATCTCATGCATCCGAGCATTTTCCTCGTTGTCCGTTTTGCAATCCGGCGCTCCTATGTCACCCGGTGTCCCTTTCCACCTCTTTTCGTGTGCGGGTGTTAAACGTTTTCAGATTGGATCGAGAGTTGTCATGCGGCCTTGGTTTACTACCGGTAGACCGACTGTCAAGTTTCGTGCCATTTGGACCTCATTTGATACTCCAACGGTTAACCGAGGGACCGAAAAGGCCTCGTGTGTGCTGCAGCCCAACACCCTCTCTAGCTGGCCCAAAACTCACCTAAACCCCCTCCACCATCTCCTTCGTTCGATCACGATCACGTGGCCGAAAACCGCACCTCATTTGGACACTCCTAGCTCCCTGTACCTATATATAGGTGCCTCCCCCTTCATTTTCGCGGACTAAAACCCTAGATCCATCTTCCCCGCGCCGCCGGACATGTCCGCCCGATGGCCGGACACGTCCGCCTCCTCCCGCGCCACTCAGGGACTGCCACATGTCGCGCTGCCGTTCCCCGCCGCCGCAGCCCGCGAGGCCCACGGCCGGCCTGCGCGAGCCGCGTCCGGGCCTGAGCCGCCAGATCCGCGCC